>NW_013666654.1:327503-331051 GCF_000517525.1 Limulus polyphemus | reverse complement strand
ATAAATATCAAATCAACTGAAATAAGAAAACCCAGTCACATATCTACTAACTAAAACAATAACAGAAACAGAAGTCCATAAAGCTATAAAAACCACCAAAAACAAGACACCAGGTGAAGATGGAATACATGCCATCCTTCTCAAAAAAAGGCACTCGGAGATTGTACGAACACCTTACTGCAATTTTTAACTTATCACTGAGTTCTTGATATATCCCGGTTTCTTGGATGCAAGCGACAGTACTAATGTTCCATAAAGAAGGAAAGCCAGCAAATAAACCAAATAATTACCGCCCGATCAGCCTGACCAGCTGCGTAGGAAAAATTTTAGAACGAATATAAAGCAATAGACTTTCAAATTATCTAGAAGTAACTTCAAAATTACCTGAAACACAAAATGGCTTCAGAAAATTTAGACAAACAACAGATCATTTAGTAAGATTAACGGAAACAATAATTGACAGCTTCAACAATAAAGAATGCACTGTCGCCTGCTTTCTCGACGTCGAGAAAGCATTCGACACTGTATGGCACAACGGTCTCAGGTTCCGTATGACAGAACTGGAACTACCGCGGGTGATTATTCGCTGGCTATCTAACTTCTTGGAAAATAGAACATGTAAAATAAATGTACGGGGAACCTACTCTGAGGCATTTTGCCCAGAGGCAGGCGTATCCCAAGGAGGAGTAGTTAGCCCTATTCTCTTTATCATGTATGTAAGTAATATGCCATTAAAAGATTCAAATCACGGCTGTGCATAACAATTCGCAGACGATGTGGCGATCTGGAAAAGTGCCCCCACCCCACCCATAGCAACAACTAATCTACAGCCAGTTTTAAGTAATATAGAAGAGTATTGTCAGAAGTATAGAATAAAAGTAAACGCCCCGAAAAACCAGCTACTTACCTTCTCTAGACTAACAAAACATCACAAAGACCCACCCAAACTATATATGCATGGAACACTTATCCAGACCTCCACATCAGCAAAATTCCTTGGACTAACGTTTGACCAAAAATTAACGTGGGTCAAACATACAAATAACATCTTAACAAAAATCTGGAAACGCACAAATTATGCAAGAAGTATAATAGGCAAAACTCAGGGAACATCACCCGATAACATTATTAAAATATACAAAACATACATTCGACCAATAATGAAATATGCCAGCCCGGCATGGATAAACACAGTTCCTAAGCACATAAACAAACTACAAAGAATACAAAACACACTAATCACCTCTGCATACAGGGTCCCCTGTAGCACCTCATCAAAATTTATGCACAGATACGCAAATATACAAACAGTAGCTGATAGACTCTTGCATAATACTATAAATTACTTTAAGAAAAATTGGCAAAAAAACGACCTACTTTGTGAGCTCGACCGTTATTACATACATGATGGAAGTAGACCTAAATACCTCTCGCCAAAATAAATGTTAACTAAATTGAAAGATGTGATCAGGCCACCTAATGTCAGACATATAAACCCCACACTAGTTAGAGACTAAAAATAATATATTTAAAAGGGTATTTTATGTAAAATATGTTCGAATAGTCTCTGACTAGTGAAATGTGCAATTTGCAATATGGACTCTAGAAGCGAATTACGATCACATTCTGTGTTTTGCAATCCATGTATGTACCATGATAGGTTGTCCTTGAATGTTGATGGTTAGTACTACACGAGGGTCGGAGTAAACCGCACTTGCTCCGACCCCTTTCAGGGCAATGAACGGAAGGAAGGAAGAGGTCTCAGAGTACCTGACCCTCCTAGGTCACAAAGACCTAAATTCCGATCAGGAGAGAGGCGAACGAAGATCTGGTCGTTAGTTAACTTCCCGTATAATTTCTTTCCGATGAAACTTTAGCGACACAAGTCCTTTTTTAAATAAAACTAGTTTATTCTTTCTCAATACAACTTTGCAATTCACTTAATTTCAACGGTCACACTATAAGTTAAACAAACGCTATAATTCACAACGAACGACACACGCGCTCAACCGAACAATACGTTTCTATCTCTGTCTGCAGTTCAATTCATTCATTGTTGCCGTCACTTCTTACCGGTCTTATATATACAAGAATACCGCATATCTAGTAACCTCTCGAGGCTTCAGGAAGGGACGTGAACGTTCGAGAATATCACGTGTTACTAGTGTCACGTGACCCCCGCTGTCGTAACAACTGGAAACAGCATGTTGTGCTATAACTACAAAGTTATGTACGTAGAAGATAAATCCACACATCTCAGTAAGTAAAAATTTCGGTAAAAATGTTAAATTTCACAGCCACTAAAGGAAAGTGTAAATAATATATATAATTTGGGAATCATTTGAAATATCACTTAATTACCCTCTATTCTCACATGTGATACCCCCAGTGGCACAGCGGTATGTCTGCGGACTTACAACGTTATTATTATTTTTAGCCACCAAATGATCCAGAATCGAGGTCACCAGTTACTAGAAAAAAAATCAAGCAGTGTCGAAAAAGTCGTTGTATGTGAGAGTATATAACGAACAGGTAAACAAATGTCTTTGAGTGCATTTTTTCATTCTATTGTACCTTAACATGTAAGCATATAACATATGTCAAGATTGATGTTAACCTACTATCTGTATTCATATATGCGTGTATATCTAACGCAAGGTTAATACATACAGCTGTTATCGCTGTTCTACTGTAAAAAAAGAAATCCGTGAAAGAGCACTAATAACAGGTAGTTTTACCCAATTTTTCAAGGATGGGGAGTGGGTTAGAACGTGTAATGAGCGTGGGTGCCGTTTCATAATTAAGAGTGCAGGTAATAGACTGCAAATATAGCGTCAAGGCACAAGAGATGTCACTACGTAAAGGTTTTTTTTTCTCTTTTAAATGAATTTTATTTCGATATTAGATAGTAAAAAACAATTACATGCATGCTTTGTATATATAGACACAATATTTTGCTCAAAGTTACACAAGCGCATCTGCCCATAGATAACCCTAATTTCTGTTTAATAGAATAGCTGGAAGACGGCTGGTCAACTGCACCCATCAACTCTTGAGCTACTGTTATCTGATCGAATAATGGGATTTGACTGTCACTCTTATAATAGATCCACGGAACTCGGTTTTGAGGTAAAGGTTCTTGAAAATGTAATATTTTCCTGAAATATATTTTGATTTTAAGCCGTCTATCAATGACTCAGTAGTAAGTTTGCGAGTTTATAATACTCAAGCCCACCCCCCAGTGGCACAGCGGTATGTCTGCGGACTTAAAACGCTAAAACCTGGGTTTCGATACCCGTGGTGGGCAGAGCACAGATAGCCCACAGTTTGTAACAGAAAATCTAAATTGGAAACACAACTTCCCATTTAGGGTTTTACACATTTTTTAATAAGTGACAATACGAGAGACATCAAAGAAATGATGACATTCAAGACAGTGGTGTAATAAGAGGGGGCAGTTGCCCCCGGGCGCAGGTGTGAAGGGGCACAAATTTCCTCTGGCCTATAATGCCTATTAATTAATAATTATGCCCTCCCCAAGGATATAG
>NW_013666654.1:325594-326503 GCF_000517525.1 Limulus polyphemus | reverse complement strand
GTCAGGTCATCTGTCAGGCGTTCAACAAAGAATTCTGAACAAAAATCCAAAAGCAGTGTTTATAAACTGTGACAACCATAGTTTGAACTTAGCATGTGTTCATGCTGCAAATCAGGAAACAACAGTTATTACCTTTTTTGGTAAAATTGAAGCCATTTATAATTTCTTTGCTTATTCAACAACTCAATGGGTCGAACTGCAGCAGAAGCTTATGATCTCTGTCAAGCGTGAATCAGAAACACGGTGAAGTGCAAGAGAAAAGGCAGTAAAAGTTGTACATGAAAAAGTGGATGAATTGCTAGGACCGTTAGAGCAATTAAGTGATAATGGAAACACGGCTGAAACAAAATATGGTGCTCATAATATTCTGCAACGCATGCTTACATTCGATTTTCTTGTACTTTTGCATTTTTGGAGAAATATTTTATCATCTATCAATCGAGTGCAGAAACGTCTTCAGGACCCAAAAATGAATTTTAAGAAGCAGCTGCTGATCTTGATTCTTTGAAAGAGAAATTGATAGAATCACGTAAAAAGTTCTGTCAAGAAGCACTTAAAGTGGGCAAGAATCAATGTGAAACATGGGGATTGACCATTGAAAGAAGAAAAATACGTCGTAAACAAATGCCAGGCGAAAATGCAGCTGATGCTGAACAGGAAATTTATCGCATCATGAAGAATGTTGTTGATCGCTTGATTACAGAAATAACAGGAAGATTTTCTCGCTTACTAGATTTAGATTCACGGTTTGGTTTCTACTACATGTGCAAAATATTGTTTCTGGAGATTTCGAAGACGGAAAATTGCAAGCAAAATGTTCTGACTTAGCAAAGAGCTATCCATGTGATATTGATGGACCAGAATTGTACAGAGAAATTGAAGACTGTAGAATGTTGATAAGTAAAAGAA
>NW_013666654.1:322871-325576 GCF_000517525.1 Limulus polyphemus | reverse complement strand
CCTTCAGTCAAGCTGAAATTAATTCTTACATACTTGAGAACCTCAATGACTCAAGAACGACTTAGTAACTTAGCAATATTAAGTATTGAAAAAGACGTACTTAATACCTTAAATTTAGACAGTTTAATTGATGCATTTGCAGCAGCAAAAGCACGAGAGGTTCATATAATGTAAACTATGAATACCAGAATGCTACCTGTACATGATCTAGTTAAGTATATGTACAGTTTTGTAAACTAATAAAATTTGTTATTTGTAAACTTGAGTAGTATTTTATCAATCTGTTTTATAATCTATGTACATCACAAGTGACTGGCTTCTCATATAAAACATAAGTTTCAAAACTAGGGATATAACAGAAATTTATTCTGCATGCTTGAAATATTACTCTAGCTGTGTGACTTTGAACAATACTGGATGGCATAAATATCAAAATGGTTTACAAATTATGTTAGTACATCTAGTAGGCCATACTTCATTAGTTCCAGGTTTACAGTTGTGATATCGTGAGATGTTATATTGTGACTTTATTTTAGGCCTATGTAAGGCGGTAATTAATTCTTTATGTTATTGTCATTAAGTGGGTAATGAGTCACAAAACAAATAATCAAAACATTTCAGAGGTGGGGGCGTCAAAAGTGTCTTTGCCCCCGGGTGCTGAGAACCTTTGCTATGCCACTGATTCATAATCTAGAAGGCTTGATTAATTATGATAATGACAATTACTGTTGTTTTCCTTCGACGGTAACCGTGGGGAAACTGAAAGACCCGTTAGCCTTAAACTCTGCCCCTGTACGTATTTACCGTTTCAATACCAATGACCTAGATTTTCAACGAAGTGGAGGAGTAGGAAGACCCTTGAGAACCTAAAAGAACAACAGGTATTTTTTCTATTTGATCATAAGTGGCATAATTGCTACTAATCAAGGGTTTTTAATGATATTGTCGTGAGGTTGTTTTTAATATCCCGACGAAATATCGTTAAATAATGATGCACACTTGTAACTAACAGTATTGAAAGTTGGACAATGAGATTCAAGTATTGTTTTTTTATCTTTTTAACGTGACAACAAATTAGGATACATTACAATATGCACTATAGAAAAGCTCTTGTCTTTGTCATGATTGGCCTACTTGTTATGATAAGCGTAAAATCACAGGAAACTTGGATTTTTTATTAGATGTTAGTATTACTCTGTAGCATCGTGCTACGCTATGCACTTTTGTTAAAACTTATGTGTATACAATCAGAATGCTACTGCTATTTAATATACTGTTTTTCACTCGCGGAAAATATTATAAGTTATAGTTCAAAGCGTTTTAAATTCATTCTACTATTTAAGCCTATCGTTTATTTCAAAGTGTTTTTTTTTCTAATATATATATTTAATCAACTTTAGCCTTGTGTAAGAATTTTAAATAAGTATTTATAAGATACACCGTATAGCAAGAAGCGTTTAATATTTTCAGCCTGAACGGCTCAGTATACAACTGATGAGTGTGTTAAATCACTATGTCGGAGAGCCTTAAAGTTCAGATACAGCCATCCCTGATTTAGAGCTGCTGACCAAGAGAGAGGATATCCAGTCAGCAGCACCCGCCACCTAGGTAGCTACTCCTAACCGAATAACGAATAAAGCCTACATAACTGTCTCTAACCTTAGACTTTCCGATCTCCTACCCGGTATGTTAGCCACAAGGCCTCGTCCGGCTCATTATTAGTAGCTATATCATCAAGGTTACTACAATGGGATATTTTTCAGCAGTTCAAAAATAGTAAATGTCTGATATACAGTCATGATAATGATAGAACACTTAAATTATTCATAACATATCGAATTGCTCCCCCCCTCCCCCCGTAGCACAGCGGTATGTATGCGTACTTACAACGCTAGAAACCGGTTTTCAATACTCGTGGTGGGCAAAGCACAGATAGCTCAATGTATAGCTTTGTGCTTAATTCCAAATAAACAAACAAACATATCGAATAAACCGAAGCAGAGCTGACAGCATATCATACGGAAAACTGTTATATGTAATTACATGTAACAAGTCGACCAATGTTACAAATGACAATATATGTTTAATATCATCATACATTATTTGTATAAGTAAAACCAATTGTTTGTTCTTGAATTAGCCACTAACCAGTATTACTAGTGTGTTAGAACTCGTATGTAATTTAATGATAGCTAACATTCATTACTTAAATATCTATTATTGTACTGACAACTTTATTAAAGTACGTAAAAAGAGGACATTGTTTACCATGCATTTAGTTAAATGTAAGACAGTTGGTTTGTGTATAGCTGGTATCGTATGAAGTGTTTGTAATCCATTATGTGACACACTGATATATAGGTAAAATTAACTTTGATTTGAGCCTCTATTCTGTGAACTTTTGAAAGCGAAGGGAAATGCTGGACTACACACGTAGTCAGGCTTGAAATTCAGAAAAAATGTTATGCCCGTACCAGAGGCATAGTGCAGACTATGTGGGCCCCACTGTGAATTTTCCCATTGGCCTCCATTGTATCCAATTTATTATAACGCTATGAATTCAAATTTGATGACGAGGAACCCACTTTGAGACTAATAATGGTTGGAGACGGCTTGAATGCGTAATGAAGAAAAACTTTAATATAAGTTTAACATAACAGCAAATGTACAACGTTTCGACAAGGTTTTAGTCATCATCAGGTACA
>NW_013666654.1:317529-322081 GCF_000517525.1 Limulus polyphemus | reverse complement strand
TTGTGAGAATTTGACGTTGACAGGAATATTGTGTTTACTGGCTAGTTTTGTCCAAGTGTGGATAACTGTTGAGCTGGTTTCAGGAACAAAAGGTAAACTGCAGTGTAATGTACTGTGGTTGGGTTTGTTAGTATCAATTTTGTTCGTGAGTTAAGCTCCTATTTAGCGTGCCTCCCCCCCACCCCCACCCCCCACCTCGTACCGCAGAGTCGACAGGGGCAGTTGCTACGCCTCTGTCGCGTACTCAGTATACGATGGCGAGTACGCAAATATATAGATGCAAACTCCGTTATTTTTAAAACTGTGTAAAGAAACTATAAAGGTATACTTTTAGATTATCAAATAGATAGTGCTTTAAACCTTTATTCAGTAGAGAGAAAAAAAGGTGTGATTATGCTGGTAGAAAGAAGCGTTTGTCTTGATGTATACGAAGGATACTAAACTATGCGTTCAGTAAATTTCAGTATTTATTGATAAAACTTAAGCTTAACAGAAAAAATATCACCAGACGGCGCTAGAAAACAACAACAAACAAAGTATTATTTGTTTGTAATTGAGCACAAAGTTACACAATGGGCTATCTGTGCTCTGCCCACCACGGGTATTGACACCCGGTTTCTAGTGTTGTAAGTCCACAGACATACCGTTGTGCCACTAGGGCGCTAAGACGAGAAAACCGGATAATTAAACAAAAGAAAAATTTCAGTTTTCACTTTGTCTGTAGTTGCAAATAAATAAGCTTGAACAATCACAGGAAACGTGTTTTTTCCAAATTTTTGAATCAGGTTTTATTTATAATACCATTATTATAGAAGTAATATAATTGTATATTTTGATATCATTAAGAAAGACCTGTGCATTGCAAGGCCGCTGCAACAAAACAAGTCGATTCCCTAAATTCAAAGTTCGCGAATTGAAGTTATAAAATAAAAGTAAGTCTACAAACAATATTTGAAGAATGCATAAAGTGACTCTATCTATGTAGAATGTCTCTTAATATGTCTCTGGTCCTCATTCATGTGTAATGATCTTTAGTTTAGGAAAGTGTGTGTCTATGTGTTGTTTTTTTAAAGAGCCTGAAGTGTAAACGCAATCATTTTAGCAAATGCTTTTTTCTGACACACTATGTCTAGAGAACATTCAAAGCATCAAAAGCGCATTTTCGATCTTTATTTTTAAGTATTGTGTTATAACAATACTTTGGTATTCGCAGATGTAACTGAAACCGGCAAGTATTAATTCTACAAAACAGAAATCTTCTTACTATTTGTTTGCAGTTTGTGAAGAAGCCAAATTCATCTGGAACAAATGGAGCCAAAACACAGTTGTCCATTATTTAAAGACAACAACAACCCAGGGATAGAAATATAAAAGAGGCGTGGGAAAATAAAGTTGAAACACTGCAACTTTTCTTGGCTCCAGTAATTAACATTTTATCTAGCATACTGGCCACATACAGAGCCAGACACGCTTGCAGTATATTTAACCATAAGTGACCGCCTATGGGTAGAACCACGTACAAAACCAGACACGCCTGCACTAGTCTTAACCTTAAGTGACCGCCTAAGGGTATAATGTTCATAACTAGTTACATCTTGCTAGTATACAATGTCTAAACAGTCACAATCATCTTACATTAACGTTCTGAAAAAAGGGTTAATTTAATACATCTCAGTAAAAATATATTCGTTTTCAAAGTTACAAGAAGATTATAATCCTAACGTCTCCTGGTGGGAGAGCGGCAAGTCTACGAAATTACAACGCTAAAATCAGGGGTTTGATTCACCTTGGTGGATACAGTAGATAGCTCGATATGGCTTTGCTATAAAAAAAACACACACACACACATATATATATATATCTTAACACTTGCATATTGCAACTTTGTGTACGAAGCATGAATTGCACTGGGCTAAGATTCACATATATATTTATTTATGAGTCAAATATTTTTATAAATGAAAAATATGCAAAGTATAAATCCATGGTAAGCAGGACAAGATAGGTTAATTATGAATTTTTCTTTTCCTATCTAAACTGTGTTACATCAGTAAAAATAATAGAGAATATATAAATGAAGTAGATGTTTCATCTATTCTTTGTTTTGACATTCCGTCTGCAGTGAACTATAGATAGTTTCCCCTAAATTCATGGCTCATCAGTACTGATTGGGAGAACAAACTAACAAAATTTAGTAGGCCTCATTTAGAACTTTATACCAATCTTTACAAATAGAATGAGATAAAGTTTAAGCCTAAGATAATTACAAGCAAATCCATTGACAATTTTTTCTTTATTTGTTTTCATCTTACTCTTCTTAATTTTTCATTGGACTCCAAAACATTCTAAATATATCCAATACACGAGAAAAACACGTAAGATCGCAATAGTAAATCGTGGTTTAAAAAATTCTGTAATTCAAACAAATATAATATATATATCTTCAAGTTACTGGATTTTTTATTAAGTGTAGGATTCTATTTACACATTTTTTCTTTTGTTTTTCAAACAACAAACCAAGCATCAACTAACGTTTTGTCGTCTCATAAAGAGATGTAAAAACTTTGTGTATCGCCGAAAATGGGCCCGAGCCCCGAATCTTTTAAGTACCTAGCGACGTCTCTGGGATCATGGGTGCATTATAAGAGTGACAATCAAATTCCACTGTTCGATCAGACAAAAGAATCCCAATCGTTGGCAGTTAATACTGTCCACTAGCAGCCTTGCTAGTTCACTATCAGTTCAGTATTAGGTGTGAATATCCGAAATAAACAAGAAAACTACTAATGAAACTATATAAAATCACCAAATACATTTATTTCTGAAAACAAAGTTTACGTCACTCTTGTCAGATATAAGAAATGATATACAATTTCATATTTTGTTCATATAAATAAAATTGTTCTTTATGAGATTTTGATTGAAATATTCATGGCAGACATGACTGATAATCTTTTAAAATTATTAAATACACTTTGTAGAGGTACACACAAACTTAAAGCAGTACTGTTATGTAAATAGAAAGTAAAAATTTAAACATTGTAGCAATTTAAGACATACTGGTTGTTTTCTACCCTATTTAACGTGTAGCTTGTAAGTTGTAAGAGTTAAATTACAAACACTTTGAAAAATAATACCCCAAATATTCAGCGTTTCTTGTACTGATAAATTTTAATATAATATACTCAGGAAAAAATAAAAAAATTCTAACTGATAATGCAGAAAGCATAAAACATTTAGTTCATAATTTTTTCTGTAATAATAATAATAATAAAACTATTAATTGTTTTGTAAGTGGTAAAAATAGTTGAGAACTACTGTTATCTGTCGCATTGCCATCTCGTTGGGTCGAATATGTCACATCACTATGGGTGATGTTTTTACTTGCCACTAGATGGCACTAGTATGTTTTGACTATTATTTAGAGAAATAATTTATAAGAGACTTTTACATAACGTTGGATTTTGTGAATGAAAAAAATATGTTTCATAACAAAACAGTCACGTTTATTGACAAAAATCTATGAACGAATTGATGGAGTGGCTACGGACTCCAGCCTTGCTGCTGAGCTTGCTAACCTTTTTTTGTGGTTCAACGAAGGATCGCGGAATTTGGTTACAGCTTTCTTCTGAATGTTTTAAACTTTTGTATTACAGAACATATGTTGACTACACTTTTATGGTGTTTGAATGCTGTTTGAATTGGTTAATTTGTTCTGTTTTTAAATGGCAGTCATTCCTATTATAAAGTTTGCCATCTAAAATCAACATAATAACAAACTCTCGGTCTTAGTCGTTCATGTCTTAAATAACCAGGATATACTTATCTCTAAAGTGTATTATAAACCCACTTGCACTGAACATTTACTGAGAATCCTGTTATACATAGCCTTTAAAATATTAGGTAATCCTATCATTTTTTGAAGCAGAAATTGAGAACATTAAATAAATACTTAATATACACTGTTTTTCCGTTGTCGTTTCGAAATATAATAATCCACATCTATACTGGAATTTTCAATAACCTATCAATTGTTGTGTTAGATGTTCCGAAAAAAAAAATTTTCATCATACCTACTTAGGTATTATTTATTCCATACATGATTAAGAAAAAAGCAAACATCTGTATCAACAAAGTTCAGTAAAAAAAAATTCTTTCAAACAGAGTTTAGGTTAAAAGAGCTCTTCAACTTTAAAGACAAACAATATTCATTGAATGCAGCACTGAAGTTTTCCGATTGGCAAGCATTATAACAATCACAGTTATAGCTTCCGAAGTTTATAGCATACTGACTATAGCGAACTAATAATAGGTACTCTCTTTTGGCGCGTCGCGTTGGTTACATTTATAGCCGTGTGGAGGCGTTCTAGAAATTTCAGTTTTACGTAACAATACTGATTTAAGCGTTTAGGTATACATATATTGTTGATTCTCACTCTCGAGAATCTTCTACAACTTTGGAGAATAGGCGGGAGTTTCGCAATACATAGCTAATACTACAAGCTTTTGTTTTGTTTTGAAGTTAAGCACAAAGCTACACAATGGGCTATCT
>NW_013666654.1:294621-316641 GCF_000517525.1 Limulus polyphemus | reverse complement strand
TAGCGTTGTAAGTCCGCAGACATTCCGCCGTGCCACTGGGGGGCTACTACAAGCTATGCATGTTTTTAAATATAAACTTAATCTAAACAACGTCGATATTAAAATAAATATATAATAACAAATACGTTACAATTATAGTTTACATAAGATAGCTTCAAGGCTCTATGATATGAAATACCTCCGGAGCTTGGGCTCTATGAGCTGTTGCCCAGAAACATTCCTGCTTTGTTGCATGGATAACATTTGAAAAATGTAAACTATAAAGGGTAAGTTATTGGTCCATAGAATGAAACAACAATAAACGAATAGAAATGTTTATTTGGTGGAAAAACTAAATGGTCAATTGCATTTTTTTATAGTTTATATATTCTTTATTATTTATCACGTGTTAAACTTTTTTCTTGATAAAATTGTTTTAAACTTAAACTAATAAAGGAGCAAATGTATTTTCAGCTACTTAAAAAAATGTTAAAAAGTATTTTTTCATTTTCAGAGGGCTACCCTGCTTTTGCATTGGCAGTATTCTAACAGCCCTTGTGGGCGCAAACATCTACATTTCACGACAATTCTGAACAATAACTAACTTTCCTTAGAGCTACAATACGATTTCAAGCTCAGCTCAAACTTCCCAGAATGCAACATCATCACGTCGTTAGATAGGCCTTATCTATTTAATTAAAAGAACAGTGTGTGTGTGTCAATCAATCAGTGCATGTATGCGTGCTAGCTTACATGGAATCCCAATATTCCTATTGGCTAATTTTACGGTGGTACTTTTACGTTTATACATGTGCAAAACTGAAGAAGTATAACGTACATTGTTCTATACCAGTGGAAAGCTACGATGTTTATTACATTAACTTTAAATACAATTACTTCAGTAACACAAACAAACATGCATGACAGCACATTAAGTTAATTATTTACCTTTCCGTGGCTTATAAATAATGCAATACTATTACATCTCAATACAAATTCTAACATGTGCCTAAAAATCGATATTAGGCCTAAAATTTAAATACTGTTACGACAGCGGGGGTCACATGACGCTGGTAACACGTCATATTCTCGAAGGTTCCTGAATGCTCTAGCGTTTACTAGATTTCGGTATTCTTTTATATATAAGACGGTCAAGACGTGGCGACAACAATGTGATGCTGTGTAATTGAACTGCGGACACAGAGAGAGAATATTGTTGAGTCGAGCACGTGAGACGTTCGTTGTGAATTATATATAAATAAAACTAGTTTATTCTTTCTCAATTCAACTTTACAATACACTTAATTTCCACAGTCACTTTAAACACACGCTATAATTCACAATGATTCACGCACTTACTTACGGTCACTACCGCGCTTGACTCAATTGTCCGTCTTTAT
Organism: Limulus polyphemus; assembly: GCF_000517525.1. Taxonomy (NCBI): domain Eukaryota; kingdom Metazoa; phylum Arthropoda; class Merostomata; order Xiphosura; family Limulidae; genus Limulus; species Limulus polyphemus. The sequence goes on along the minus strand of NW_013666654.1, from coordinate 315,262 downwards.
CTCTGCCTGTCTGCAATTCAATTCCGATTAATTGTCTGGCGCACTTATATACAAGAATAGAGGGCGTCTGGCAAATACTGGATTATTCGTGATGTTCCCCAATCTTTCTAGAACGCATTATGTGTTACCAGCGTCACGTGACTTCCGCTGTCATAACAATATTATTTCATGCCAGCATTGTTACAATTGTCAACGACCTGCCTTTGTTTACTAACTGTTTAAGTTAGATATTGCTAAAACATTATCTACGCGTGCAAATTATTGAAACTTATAGATAATCTGTGTAAATTATGACTAGATGGGTTTCACATATGAAAAGAAAAGACGCTACTGCTATAAGTCAACATTAAACATTAATGTGCACATACGTGATATGCAGGCATATATATTTTCTACCTGCTATTAATAGTATAGTAATTGTTAAAAAATTTTCACTGAGTTAGTTTCTATGCAATTTTGGAGTAAGCACGTGGTTAACAAAACCTTCAAATTTCCTTCTTCTAATTGCCTTTTGTACTCTTTAGCAGATAATATCTACTATGCCAGAAATGATACGCGGTACGTCTGTGTTTAAATAAAAGGTTAACAGCTGCAATGTCCTTTGCTGGCTGAGTGTATAATGTCTGTATGTTACAGCCAACGAATGTTTTCAGAGAATCACTAGTCACGTGGCGACTCTGGCAAACACAAAGAAACTGGGATTTCCTGTATATTAGGAGAATAAGGTTTTGTTTTCAACATGGCTAGTTCAGCAGAGATTCATCTTAAGAGATGAAAAATTAATGGTTTATCCATTGATCCATTACAAGTGATCGTCCATTTCTCCATGCAGATATGTATACTTTGTTGTGTTTGTGAATAACGATTGTTTTCACTGTCCAGTGGGCAGCTTGTACATAATTGAATAAGTAGCTGCCCAGTGTCGGCTAACAATATGAATAATTAAATTGTGGTACATTGGTACAACTTCTTCAAATACCTATAGAATGATGGGTTTCTTTTTTGTGAGTGTAAAACACGTAAATATAGTATATGATGCTTAAATAAGTTCTGTAACTAAAACTGGATTATGTTGATATATATTTCACGAAATATGTTTGATGAAGAACTGTTTAGAGACGATTTCGGTACTTTCGATGATAATGAATATGTCAATATTTTAGATATGGATGCAGAATAAATCATTATATGTTGTTGTATCATCAGTCTTAAAGTCGATTCTTTGTTTCACACGTAAATTTCTCGAGTTGATGGCCTGTGTGCTCACTCAGCTACACACACACGACTGTCTTCCTTGGATTTTAAAAAAAAGTCATTTGTAACTTGTAAGTCGAACCAAAGCAACTGGCCTTCGCCAGCTCATCTGTTACAAGAGTGAGCGTAACTGTGTATGAACCAGTATGTAGAGTTTGTCATGTGATCCAATTATTCAGAAGGGAAACAGACAGCACCATGGCCACAGGCATTTGGTCAAGCAGAGAACTGTAAAAACCTGGTAATCAGGAAATTTTCAGTTTTTTGGTGTTAAGTGTTTGTGAGTAAGGTAGGGTGTGAGTATATGCTAAGCCCATAGATATGTTAGTTAGCTAATGCCAGCTGTAATAGTTAGGGGGTGTAAATAAATGTTATGACTCCCTTTAACCTACATACTCAGCTTACCTTTTGACTGCTGGAATTGACTTGACCTTACATTGAAATTTGAGCTTTTGTATGAAGGATCAAATTTTGGGTGCTTTGTACTTAACGTAGCCAGCATTTTTTCTATTGTTTGTTGCTGAAAATTTCTAAAGTATTTTCCATTACTTGATAGATCATCAGCACAATTGAAGACTGCTACAGTAACAAAGAGATGTCAGCTTGGTTGAAGATATCAGCCAAAAGGCCAGTTGATGACAAGCCTCTTTGCCACCCAATTGACGAAGCAAATGCCAGGCTTGGAAACCGTGGTTCACCAAAATTCAAAAAGTCATGGTAAGTATTGACACATCAGCTCTACCACCAGAAGCCGAAGTACTTTTCCACTTCCCAGTGAAACTTGTAAATATGTGACTATTATGAATTATGATACTCATTTAATTATTCTATTCTTAACATTTGCTTCACTATTGCAAAGTATTTCTTTTTTTTTGTTGTTGTGCATTGTTTTTTTAATGAAAATTAAAGGATTTTAAGTCTATTGGACTCTTTTTTTTTCCTGCCACTATACAATATTATGCCTAATTTGACCTTACATTGACAAAATTGAATAGCTTATAAAAATCTCCAAATCTGAACAAACAGATATATTCACCATACAACACAATAAACATAGGTAATTTTTAAATACAAGCTTGATTTGGGAGGGGGGATTCATAAATTATAATGAAATGAAAAAACCACTATACAACATAATTATATATATGCTGTTACAAAATACGCCTGTCACCGCTATTCTATAAGTTACACGGGTTCTGTTACCAAAGATTCATTGGTACCTCTCCCTTTCATTTTTACACCATCTAAAATATTGTTTATTGCAGGGAATAATTTCTAATAAAAAGACATACATTCAACATTTAGATAAGTTTTATATTTTTGCGCACCACTGTCATTTGTTTTTTATCTATGTAATTAGAACAAGCGTATGTAAAAATAGCATTGATCGAGCACAAAAAAGTTAGTTGTGAGTAGTCGTAACAAGTAATACATCATGTATTAGCCTATCTTGTGAAAAGAAATGGTGCAATATAAAACATCACATAAGGCAATAGAACTAATAGCGTTATATTATTCTATTTTATACAAAAAAATATCTTTGTCTTATACATCTGTTTCAAATAATAGAGGCTAAAGAACATAGGCATCTGTTCTATGCTGTTTCCCCTTTCGTGGACTTCATAACTACAACCTATTACCTTCTCTATTAGGTACCAACTTACCATAATAAGAGTTTTTGTATGCATAAATCTATCTACCTTAACAAGTACTTCAATAAACAAACGATACAAAACATTTCAAACACGACACGTAACAAGTCTCATGAAAATAGGAAAGTAAAAAAGCATAGTATATCCATATAGCACACCACATATTGATAATACCTTTTTATTTTGACATATTAACTATATTTTGCATTTAAAAATGAGTCCTTTTAGTAAGCTTTAGACGAATAGTCAACTTTATGAATTTAGTTTTGATTATACCATAAACTACCGCATATCTAGTAGGCTCTCGAGATTTCAGGAAGGGACAGGATCCTTCTCAAAGTTCATGACGTGTTACTAGCGTCACGTGACTTCCGCTGTCGTAACAATACTCATTGTTTCATTCCCATTTCTCTGAATTTGTGTGTGACAACTTCTGAACCTTGTTTATTTTTCTATTCATCGATACAGTGTGCATTCCCACTTTTGCATAACGAACCAGGATATTTAACTAAAAATATCAAGAACTCATGAGTGAAAAGAAAACATGAATATGTAATAATATATCAGCCACATTATACCTGCTTCGTTCAATGCCAACGATGCATTTCGTCCAATGCTAGGGTTAATTAGGCCAATACAACAAACAAGTCTTGTCTAGACGCTACTTATAGCATCAGTTAAAGGAACAACAACTATTTGATGTGAAGAGATTAAGAACAACTATTATGATGTTAAATAAAATGTAATTATTATCCAAGCTGTTTAAGTAATTTACAAATCCGAATTAAGATAAGAGTTAATAACACAATATTATTTATTTTTTGCACCAAATATTAATTATTATTCATTATATTTGAATTTAACTTCACTACATAACAAACCTAACTATGAAGTATTCGAAATCCGATATGCTTGTTTACTCAAATAATGATATGATTATGAGTAATGTTTAAGTGTATATATAAATGTAATGTATAATGATAATAATGTAAGATATATGAAATGTAGGGGACGAAATTAAGAACATAAACTCAATAAATAAAAATTCAGGTCTCACCGAGATTTGAACTCGGATCGCTGGATTCAGAGTCCAGAGTGCTAACCATTACACCATGAGACCTTATAGCGAATGTTTGGTATTTATATACTACATAATAATTTAAGCTTTATTTAATTATACATATATCTTTTTTTAATGACCAATAGTCATTATAGGTTATTTTTATTTACGCCTGTGTTTTAAATAATGAATTTACTACTTACAGTAATATTTATGCATTAGGCTTAACGGTATCAATGACGTAATTGTATACTAGCGTTACCTGTGGGATATTGCTAGAATAAAGTAATCGTATATGAATGTCCGGAAAGTCCATAATGCATATTAACTATTTACGTGATATGCTTGTGATGCAAAAGTTGGAGCTTAACACTTTTACAAGAAGATGAACTATTATTATACTGCAACAATTCTAAGGCTTATTCTTTATCAAATCTGGTAATTTAGTCCCAAACAAAAAAAATTCTCTTTTGTTCTAATAATCAAATGTGGATAATTAAGAAAATATTTTCAACATAAACTGGATGGGAAGTTTTCTTTCAAAGTAAGTTGAATGAAGCAAAGTCATTGCCTTTGGTTTGTAAAGTCACAACACATGTAATAGGTTGAAAAAAGCAAATAATTAGTCAACTTTTGTAAGAGGGAAATAAATACAAAAGTTTTTAATTTTTGTATTTTAATATTAGTTTCATTAAAGGCGTCATTAAATATTTGGTAATTATAAACGAACAGAAACATCTGTAAAATGAAAGTAAGTAAGCACAAAAGTACTTTTTATACCTTAATAACAGTTTCATTGAAAACTTAGCATGGATATAATTTGTTTATTATGAATTAACAGGAATATTTGATGGTTGGCATCATAAGTAAGGCAATTATAAGTGTTAACTTTATTGTGCACTGACATGTATCAGCCTGAGAATTTTAATGATAGTTTTTAAAGATAACACTAGTAATTACAAATGGAAAAATAAATAAATTTACTTGATTTTTGAGGTTGTTTGAATTATTATATTCTACTTTAAAACTGTTATATTGTTGTTTCAAATCTAAACCATAGACTAAAAAGGCAACCGGGGGGGCAGCACATGCCAGCTGGGCTTATAGAATGGCTCACTAGCCCACCCTGTCGTTATGGTCGCTCACCTACTACTACCAAGGGCTACTTATACACACATTAGTGAAAACTAACTGATGGGATTTCAGCAATGATGAATGAAATATAGGTAATGATAGGCAACTGCAGACTATATTTAAAAATTGACTTTTTTTAACTAAGTATGGTCATCACAATCTATTGCCTAATTTTCTTACTTAAACAACTTTGCCTTTTCAGTAAAATCATAATGTAACATGTAAAAGCTAACGTAAGTCCGTTGGACCAAATCTATTAATTATTTATTACTTATTCGCTATTAAGATAAAAAAATCATCTAAGTTACATAATTTGTTAAAATATGGGGAATAAGAAATTATACCAGGGTCCTTCCACTTAGATGACGGAGAAATTCAAGTATATTTCAAGTAGAACTATAATACACACAGTATACATTTATATAATAATGACAATTATCATTAATGACAGATTACCATAGTAATGCAGATCTGTTTAGTTGCAATAACATGTGGGAAAAATTAATGAAAATGGCTAATAACGAATAAAAAGAGGAAACTGAAAAAGAAACCCAAGAAACTTTCTTACCAGTAATTTTTAGGTTGTGCTCGTAAATTAAATTGTAATTGATGGAAAATATCCCACTACTTTTATTACCACTACGACTTTTAACTGCATAGTCATTAGGAATGTTAGGTAGAATAGAAATGTACAATGTTAAAAGAATCGGTTTTTCTCGCACAGTGTTTCATTGAAAACTTTCATTTCAAAGAACATTCTCATTTTCATGTACAATCGAATTACCTCACAGAGTGAATTCAAACATGATGCTGATCACTTGAACCAAGTAAACAAATCATCAATGTGGAGCACCTGATTTCTGGCTCATTCTGATACTTTGCTCGTGTGGTAAACTGCCGGAAATGACTTAAAATTATTTTTACATTTCGTCAAGAACTGGTGAAATTCTGGAGGGGAATAGTTAAACCACCATAACCATCGTCATATGTTTTGAAAAAAGTGAACATTTTTTTTTCCATTCGAGGCGCTGCACCTGTTTTCATACTTTTCATGACGCACTTACAGTTCTCACATGGATGTTTGGATAAATATCGCCTGAGAACGTAACCTGCGACATAATGGAGAGCATTCTGTTTTGGAAGATCGAAGGTGGTGTCAGATCAGACTTTGGTTGATTTACAGATGAATTATTACCTTCACTAACAGAAACGGAAAATGGTCCCTGAAAAGAGCAGTTGTTTGGCAACATCAGGCTGGTAGTTTGCTTTGGGATCGGCGATAACACAGAATTCACCATGACATATTTGAAACTTTCGGTAAAGTGTTTTGAACTTGGATTGTTTGCGCGAATTGCATCAATTACAGTCATTGATAAAAACATCTCGCACATCTGTTTGAGAAAGTGGGAGTGATAACAGACAATCTTAATTCCCCTCTTGAAATGATTAGCGTTTCGAGGTGCTGAACTGTAAAATGGTCTAAAAGTTTGTCACTTTTATCTATGAAATTGGCATTGTTAAAAGCCTTTTCTAGAGCAACTGTCCCATATAAATATAACTCATGATTGCTAATGACACCGTGCCACTACAAAGTTGAGCAGCTGTCTTTACTTTCATCTTTGAGAAGGTGGTAAGTGTTACATGGTTTGCAGTCAACTTGGGAACAAAACATAAGCCATTGTTCTCGAAACCTTTACGTGAACCAATGTCATATAATTTTCCTATATGCTTCCAAGATATAACATCGCCATCAAGAAGAAAATCATAGCTGTGGATGTTGTTTCTAAGGTACTTTAGTAAATGTGGAGGATCAAACATGACAAAGTACTTATTACCTTTGCACCAAAAGAATGGTTTCTCAATAGTCACACCGAAGCTTCTGTTAAACAAACTTTCATTAATGGTACACATATCAGTGACAATTATTTTTATATACATCCTATATCGTGGAGGGACAGACACTGTCTTAGTCTGTAAAACTTATTTTTTGTTTTAATATTTCATTTCATTTAACCAAATCATATATGTTTCAGCAGTTTTTAAAGTTATTATCTGTATAAGTTTGTTTGTTGTGAGCTTTACCATTGCATTATTTTAAGTTTTGTACAGTACATAATTATCTTTTTGACATATTCGTGTGAAATTTATTTTCACTTGTAACATTGTATCTGATTCTAATCATATTAAATACTTATTTCCTTAAATTGCATTCCGTCTTATCCTACTAACTTTGAGTTTTATAAGTATTTCTGTAATGCTTATTTTTCTCATGATGAGATATGTTCATTTTTCTCGATTCACCTCATCTGTATTAAGTTTTTGTCTGTATTTGTAGGTAACAAAAAAATGTCCTCTATTTTACCAGATTCCATTCAGCTCTTATCTGCACATTGTTTAAGTTATTTATGGCTGTAACTGCTAATTGTGCTCATTTCACTTTTTTATTTCGTTCAATCATATGTGATTTTTATTCTATGTTTAGAGTTTGTATTATTATGATTAGTTTTACTTTTTGATTATTCGGGGTTTTTTTATTTTGTTTTATTTTTCGGTACTGTATGGTATTTTCTGGCTTAAAGATTTAACTCAAAGCAGTCAGTTAGGGCTCACTAACTGGAGGCTCAAGGATACTAAGCTACGGAGCATGCGTCTACCTAAACTTTGACCGTGTTCTTCATACAAAATGTCATAGGATATAAATGCTCAAGTTCAGCAATCTTTACTTACACAGAAATAACACAATTAAAACAGTGCAAGACAATAGGTCAAGTATGTTTCATGGTATGTGTCAAACTGATAACAATAGTAAAGATCTTATTAAAAGCTCTTATCAGCTTGGTATGCCCCCCCCCCTTAAGTTACACTAAAACCAAAGTGTGAAAAACCCAAATGTAAAGTTACATAAAGTGAAAGTAAAATCCAAGTTAAGCTTAAATTTTACTAAAAGTTACACCACTGTCTAGCAAATCAACTAAGCCCCTCAGAGTTGAATTCAAGTCACACTAATTAAAAATCATAAATTAAAGTTGAAGTTATTGTCAAAGTTAAATACAGATAATCCAAAAGTTACATTAAGCTCAAGAAAGCTTCTATAACTCATAACGTTTTTATGCTCGACAAACTCTCTTAAAAGTAAAACCCGAAATTAAAATGCGATATCTGCGAAAATCTATAATCTAAAAGTCTGCCAGAATCTATTTGTTCTGGAGTAAACCTGGATTTGTATACGAAAAAAAAATAACATTAAACACAACTAAACTTACACAGCTCTACATTCAATGAGTGGCTTATGTGTTCATAGTGTAATGTGTGAAAAGGGCATGGCAGCTCCAAGCCATTATCTACTAATCTGACAAGAAAAACTGTCTTTCTCACAATGTTACGAGTTATCTTTCTCACAGGAGAACATGGAGAACAGTTAATAGTGAATACAGTGTCATGCCCACTAGTGAAAAGGAAAGTTTAATAACTCATTTGAGCACCTAACTGTATACAAAATGAGAGTTATGAAAACAAAATAATGAGTAAAAATCATGTGTGTGTGTGTGTTATAGCAAAGCCACATTTGGATATCTGCTGTGTCCACCGTGGGAAATCCTCAAGGGTGTTATTTGCAGTTTTCAACACTTTGCACGTTCCATAGTGCTGCCATCTATAGGTAGGGTACATAATCATAGTTTAGTTATCAGTATATCTCAAAGTGTTTGCGATTTAACTTTTTTGCTCCTTTTAGAATGGGAAATGATAACATATCTCTATCATTAAATCTGGTGGTTAAAGCACTCGAATCTCAATCTGCAGGTCGTAGGTTTTAATCCCGTCCTCAAACATGCGTATTCTTTCAACTGTGGAGGTATTCTAATGTGACGTTCTATCCCCTATTCACTGGTAAAAGAGTAGCTCAAGAGTTGGCGGTGACCAGCGGTTTTTCCCTCTAGTCTATCACTAGCACAAATTACCCCGAGTAACTTTGCACGAAATTCAAAAAACAAACAGACTATCGTTGAATTTAACTAAAACTACTTATTGTTGTTCCTTGCATGTAATATCAAAACAGTAAGCCAAATGTCATTGTCCAACAGCAGTCTGATGACCTTCGAGATTTGCTCAACACTGACTTGCAAACTCTGGAAGAACGACGAGGACAAATTATGCATGAACTTTATGGGTCAGTTTTAGAGTTAGATAATTCATTTAATGGTATTAAAATGAAACATCTTGTCAGCTTTCGAATTCTGTGAGTGAATTCATGGCGTCCAACAGGAAATGAAAAAAAAACACCAAAATGATGATAAGTTCCCAGATTAAATTGCTTTTTAGCGCCATCTGATTTTTCAGAAGTATCTTTCACGACGAACCAATTTTAAGAACTACAGAGAGCACTTTCTTCACAATTTGTTACTTCCTCCGATCTTCTTAATATTTCAATTACACAGAATCTTCTGTTGCCAGAAGGAACGAATTTCTCAACTTTAGATTCTGACATTACAAGGAAAGATTGCTAGAAATTAGTAAAGAGTGAAAATACAGAGACTGGTAAGTATCCTAAGTTAAATTAATAAATATATTATTGTTATTTGCTCTTTTATAAGGAATGAAAGACATCCAAGACAATAAGTTAGTTATAAAAAAAAACAAGATCATTCACTGTAGAAATATGTGTGCATGTGTTCTTACTTTTACTTGATCTATTGGTATTTTCTTGCTCATTGAATTATGTTTCTGTATTGGGAATGGAGTATTAAAGTGAGATACATATATATATATTGTCTTATGTAGATTATTTTTATAACAAAAACACTTGATATCCTAATTCATAAACTTATTACTTTAAACGTTTTGCCATCAATTATGCATTATTTTCACTGAATGGCGCAAGAACATCAAAATTAATTCACTGCTTATAGTATATGCACCACTCAATAGATGACAGCACATGACGCGTAATGTTTTTCACATACTATGATTACACATTTCAGTTGCTGAGACTTTTCGATTATCACGTCTTTGAACTTGCTTACAATTTTAAAAACACTCTCGTGAAATAATCCGCAAGATCAGAAACATTTAACGTAACCTATGAATCAGGGTATTCTTTGGAATTTTATAGAGGTACAAATGTACAAACATTCTTTTATCTCGCTCAACTGAAATCACCCTTTCTGTTCGTATTTGTCAAAAAAAAAAAACTCTCGTTGACGCTTTCTTGAACATATAAGTCTTAAATCATTCATATCATACCCTTTTCATAAATATGACTTTCGTAGCGACACCAGTAATGACATCAATCCAGACATTTAACAATATTTACATTATAGACCTATAGCGTCATAGTAAATATGGCAATGACATTAAATCAAGCATTTAACGATGCTTATAGGATGTTTTGGTTCTTACTATGTCATAGTAACCATGGTCACTGCTTTAAGCCAGGCAATTAACAATATTTATATAATTTGTTAGGTTCTTATTGTGTCACAGTCAACGCACCGTAGTAAGAACTTTAATTTTTTTAAAGCACTTGTTGTGTTCTTATTATATTTTAGAATGTTGTAGCAATCACAAAACAGTCATTTAACAATATTTATATGATAGGTATTTATTGTGTTGTAGTCGTTTATTTTTTTTGGGGGGGGGTCATATTATTAAGCTTAGCAACGTCAAGTCTCCTGTTTTATCAGGAAAACAGGCTGGGCGTGGCTTAGTGTTATCGTGATGGACTGTGAATCTTATTGTCTATGGTTCGCATCCCGTTGCCATGGGTAAGCTATAAGAGTGACGGTCAAATCAAATTATTCGATCAGTCAAGAGTTAGCGGTGAGTAATGTTGACTAGCTACCTTCCTTCAAGTCTGTCACTTCAAAATTAGGGACGACTATGCGAAGATATTCCTTGTGTAGGTCTACACGATTATCCGAAACAAACTTTTCTGTATTTCTGGCAAAGTTGCTAAATCTATCTCTCACCTTCCTTTATTTTTGAACTACTACCCAAAGGAAATATAGCCACTCACTAGCACCCACTATCGACGCTAAGAAATTGATTAGCATTTTTATAATACACCAACAGCTTAATGTGCGAAGAATATTATAGTAGAGAATCGAAAACAGCTCGTCAGATCCGAACTTCAGAGCTCTATCACAGGCTAGCCCCGCCTCAAACAAACATCGGGAAAACATATATATTTCTGAATACTTATCATTACGTGGTAAACGGTAATTTCTTTTTCATTTGGTTTTGGAGCTTGAACGTTATCATTTACCTTTGGTAGTATATAACCAGTGGTGTATGCAGAGAAAAACTAGTGAATAAGAATAGTCAGGACCCCCCCCCTCCCCGAACAACCTTTTTTAAATATTTCTGAATGATTTTTGCACTGTATTTTATTGAAGAAACAAATTCTTTGACATCTATTTTAGCTTTCTATTTCTGTACCATACTTGAAAAATGAAACTTTATATTCTTTCGTTTAAAAAAAACAAATTCGGTTTACCGTTTTAGATTTTCACACTGTTTCGTACATTACTCTCTCGTGTTTAAAGTTTTGTCTTGCCTTTGTGACAACAGTTACGTTTTCTTAAAGTTTTTTTCTTAATTTTATAGGAGCTAACATTAGTGATATTAAGTTTTAAAAGTCTGTTTGTTTCTTTGTTTGGTAGAATTTCTAAGAAAGCTACTCGAGAACTACCTTCACTACCCGTTTTTAATTTAGAAGTGATAGACTAGTCAACACCACACACAGCCAACTCTTGGCTGCTATTTATCAACGAATTGTGGGATTAACTGTCACTAAGAAGAATTATTTTAAATGTTTCGATCAGTGTCACCCAACATATACGTAACGAAATAAAATCTTCAAACCTTTGAAGACATTTTGATTTGAAATAACTGCTACATGAAAACATATGGTAAATATCTGTCCGTCTATGACTAATGTTTAACCTCTGAAGCTGTGCATAGGGCACATTGGCAGATTAGTTTCCTGGAAAAACTTATAGTTAAAGTTCGATACAGGTGGGAACTCCTGCTGTAACGTAACGGATGTTAACCTTTTCGACGTCTGCACTTTCCTTCTGTAACTGTTAGTTTATGGACTACCGTATTTGGCGGATAAGAAAACATCACGCAGTTATTATATTTTGTGTATTTTTTTAACGAACCCAGTTGTTGTTGCTCGTTTCCAAACGCATTTTGAGTCATCCTTCCCTGATACTAGGTGCCAATAAATTACATTATGTCGTGATGAAACTTCGATATTTGTATGCTATTAACGTAGTATTAAAAAAGTGCAGTTTTTAAAGAAAATCTGTTATTTTCTGTCTCCATTTCAATGGTTTGGTGTGGATATAAGGATTGATTCAAGATAATATAATGTCAAGCATAATTTTTTTGAAATTATCTTTATAGAAATTTCTGAATTTAATTCAACTCACTTCCCTTAGCCACGACGTCAGCCTTTATGGTTGTTATGAGTAGATGTGCATCCCCAGGTAACAACTATATATATTGGATGTAGGAAACCTTAGCTAGTAGAATAACATTTTTCTGATCTTATGTCACAAAAACTTATAAAAATTTAAATCGCGTCATTCTTTATTGGCCCAGTACAGGTTTCCGGCTAATCTCTGAAAACGAGGCCTTTCGTTCAATACAGAGCTTACAAAGACGACTGGATTACAACATAAAAAGAAAATCTTATTGAAATGCCTGATTACTACTAAATGTCACTTGTCTCATAAATGACTGAACTGCGTTGGAGTGAGGGTGAATTTACAGGCGTGTAGTTGAAAAGGGATTGCTGTGATTTCAGATTCTTCGGCTATCTTTCTTATGAAAACAGCAAGTGATTTCAAGATGGCTGCTTATGAAATGTTTGCTTGTGAGTCCTCCTCAACTTTAAATTCTTGTTTATTATCTAAATAACGGTATTGAGAGATATGCTTAGCTTCATCAGAATTTTATTTATTTTGTTGTTGTTGTTCTTTTTTGTTTTTGTTGTTTGTTTATTTGTTGTTGTTGTTTTTTTTGGGGGGGGTGATGGATACAGATAAAGGCGTCGTTCTGGATTGGTTTAGTTTCAAAGCTCCATTGAGGACTTTGAAGATTTTCTTCTTCTCAATGTATTCTTTGAGTTTATGTCGTTTACTAACGGCAAGGTATGATTATGTCTCTTTGAAAAGATTAGTCACGTACCCCTTCAGTCATTTTGAAGGTATTTCACATGCCCAGTCAGCACGATTTATTACGTAACTGCAGTGCGAAAACTGCATAAAATCATAATAACAAAAAAAAAGAAATTTTATACATTTATCTTCTGTTTTTTGGATAGATAGTTCGAGAAAGTTAATCATATTTTGTGACGTTAGAATTAGAGTATTTCATATTAAAATTATATTGGAACCTTACCACATATTATGGTCTATGTCTCTATGCCCAGTCATACTCTATCTAACAAAAGTGTATCTTGATAATAGTCCTGCAATGTAGTTTCCATTACAATAAGCTATATCGTAAGGTTGTCGTATCCAAAGCACACCACTCCACCTTAATGATTTCTATAATCCATGTAGTGTACGAATATAATGGTTTCCAACGCCCATTTCAATAGTCCAATCACACAAAACTCCACAGGCTCTATTCGGCATATTGAGCTATGCAGTGATTGACCAGATATATCGTGGAAGCAACTTGCGTACATGTGACTTGTAGCATACTCTTTCCTGAGACACATAAATGGCTTTTGCCATTGCCCTTGGTGTTTAAATATTCTTACTTGTTACAAGTTATCATCTCACATTTTTACCCCAGCTGAGAAACGACGTGTTGCAGTTCTCTTTCTGGAGGGGTCACCTTCTCCACATTAACTCGTATTTCTTTTCTTTTCAATGACATTTAGTATAAAGGAATAACCCCATCTTGGAAATTCTAAATCCATGATCTGAACATATCTTTTTTATTTGAGTGTATAATTATTTTGCATAAAAAATTACTGTTATAAACCCTCCCAAAAGCTGTCAATTTTCCATTGTATCACACTATCAAAGAACGCTAACTAATATAAAATGTAGTTCTGATACAATTCGTTCCACCGCAGCTTTACATTGGCTGTGGTTGTCACGTGACTCGTCGATTTTTCCTATTTAAAATCATTTTAGTATAACATACTGAACACTCTGTGTAGAAATTATTTCTTGATGGAACATTCAAAAACTGGTCATAACACTTTCTATCTTCAATGTGGAGGTTCTGTTGAATGTGAAGACTGGTATGTAACAGCACTCAGCTATATCTAAAACTATCATAATTTGAGAGTTTATAGGACTCAATACAGAAAAAAGACTGAGACTTGTGGGGTGGATTTGTTAAAATACATACAACAATAATGACCCCTTTGTTTTAGAGTAAAGCCTCATTAGGGTATCTGTTGTTTCTATTGCGAGGAATCGAACCCCGGAGTTAAGCGTTATAACTCCGTAAACTTATCTCTGTCCCACCGTTGGACATAATAAACAAACCAAAAATGTTATATAGGACAAAACTGAAAGAATACCTGATAAAATAAAAATAATAATTTAAACTTTAAAATAATATAATAACGTAAAACCAATAAAAAACAACAACATATAATAATAAAACATAAATCGTATAAAATAAACACAAGGAATAGTTAGAATAAAATCTGGACAGAATAAAACAAAATTCTCAGCTCAAGCAATGTTTCAAAAGTTATCTGAAGTACACTCAAAGATGCTATATCTACACTTTTGGAAATAATTATGAAACATTTAGGTAATACACATACAGTGAGTTATTGCAACTAACTGTTCAATTTATTATTAGTACAATATATTATTACAAACAATACAAAAAAAGCAAACGATTTGTACATTGCATAGTATTTGCCTTAAATGTGTACACCTTATTTTTGTGCTGCCATAGCTTTATCAATGCATAATTGTCAATATTAGTTCAAATGTCCCATATCACTCCTCACAGTTCAGTCAAATTATTTAATTACCATTCTACCTTCTCAGTTTCTATAAGAGCTCTTATAGCCTTGATAATATTCATATTGGAACTTGTGCAAACCCAGCTATAGTTGTGAATGTATCATCAACTTTTTGTTTTTCCATCCTCATATCATTTCACCTCATTTGCTGCATGCTTAGGATCCCTTATCTTGCTGGAAAGTGAATAGTTGCCAAACAAGTCGTTTTCTTGAGAGATTGATATAATGTTTAAGAATATGATTGTACCTGTCAGTAGTAAGAGTGCCATCAATTTTGTATACATTTCCAATACCGCTGGTTGAGATGTATCTCATAATTGCGCTATAGATGTTGTATATTGAACATAAAACCACAGCCTGTCTGCTATCAGTCAAGCCGTTGTTGATTGTTGCTAAACAACTTGAATTTGGGTTCACCTTTAAAGAGTACTCTTGTCCGTCTTTGCACATCCCATTGTGTGAAGTGTGTTCATTTCAGCATTTTGGTTTGCTTATTTATCCTGAACAGTGTTTTTTGGTACAGGTTAAGATGACATCTTTTGATTACTTTTGTTTTTTATTGGGTTAAATGTACAAACAGTCAGGATATATACTCAACTGAAGTCCAATAACCACACCAGGAACAAGGATTGTTGTTTGTTATTAAGCACAAAGCTACACAAAGGGCTATCTGTGCTCTGCCCACCACGGATATCGAAACCTGGTTTCTAGCAGTACAAGTCCGCATACATATTGTTGTGCCACTAGAGGACCCAGAAACAAGGAGAGCTGTTTCTATATAACAGAAATGTTGAGTTTGCTTATACAATAGGTGTTACCATTTCATAAATTATAAAATTAATATATTTTATTGAGATAAAATCATGATGTCTTTCAATATGTTTGTACATGTTCCCTGAGCCGAGTTAGACATTCTACGTGAACTTGGTGTACCAAGCTGTGGGTGTAGAGTGAATCCTTTCCTTGGGCAGTCACCACTCATGTAGCTAGTACACTAATGAAGTATTTAATTACACTTCGTAATATTTTGTATGATGCGCATATGCAGAGGTAGAGATGATGGAAACTACTTTCTTCTTTAAATCATGAAACTCGTCTCCTGGGTAGGGTTATGTGACGTTCTTGAAAGCCCTAGCAGTGGTTGAATTCTAATAAAGTTCAAAATGAATTTAGCTCTTCGTTATTATTCGTCTAGAGAATAATTTTAATAGTGGTCCTCCAGTTCAATCGTTAAGCGTATTTGTATCCTAAATTTCTAACCAGAAAAAGCATCCTGAAGGAATAGTATTAACCTATCTTGACTTCACTTTCATATACCTAAATCACTGTTGATAAGATGTTGTTGCTGTTTTTAAACACCTGAGACAAATCTATATTTCTTTTGATCAAAGTTAATATATTCATTTCTGCTTGAAAATTCAAACTCTTGTTTATCAAGATTATTAGTTACCAGTCAGTTTCGGTCAAGAACCACTTAAACTGGTAATGTGAATTACTAAAGCTGTTTGGAGGCCAGACATTGAATGGGACTTTGAGATGATGTGTGCATAACCATGAAGCATCACCTTTCTGTGTTTGATCATGAGCACTGCATTCACATAGACACTGATATTTCCAGGTACCAAGAAGAACTGGTGTCTTTGTTGTCACTGTCATCTCTGACAATTAGTGTAATTGATTAAAAAGCGTATTACTGACTGAAAACAGCTGTGACTGAGTTGCACTACAGATTCCACCCCTCAAGAAAAATCAAGTTATCCACAGAACCGAGTTCAAAACATGAAACTAAGAAGTCCACGAGGACCGGATTGCTACTGTGGGCGTTCCACGATGCCTACATGATAAATTAAATAACAGTATATCAATTACCAAGATATCTTTAAATTAAAACTTGCCAAGGAGGTTCGTGATTGAATACATGCAACACTAAACTGGTGTCAAGAACGTTTCGTCTTTAACAGAAGCCATTTCTGTGCAACATTGATTGAAATGGTCATGTCAATTATATTCTGAAGGAAGCTGATGAGCAGTAGCTAGGTTGGTTGAAACTTCGCCAAAATATGTTTCAGAGATGGCACAATCTATTGAATTTGAAATTCTCAATCATCATCTCCATTGTCATAAGCTCCACTATATGTCAGAATCCAGCCTCACTAGTTACCATTCAGTAGTCAGGGTTTCCCAGATCCTGTTACCATTACAGCAGTCAGGTCCCAGATGAAAACATTCTTACTGGAGGAGAATCTTTAATATCCTACTGTGCAACAAGAAAGATGGTAGGTTTAGTTCTAGCCAACTGCTAGGTAACATTGATAATGTTTATAACAAGCTATGGTTGCCACTGCTTCAGTTACTTTAGCGTTCTCACACCTAAATTGCACCAATGAATTGAAACAGTTGTAGAAAATAAAGGTATAGTGTGCTCCTTCTCACATTTAAAAATGATAATACTTCAGAGTTGAAATATATTGAATGAAAAGTTCCCTATGTATCTTGCATAAAGATTAATCATTTTATCTATTTTTCCTTGTATTTTTATACTGAGTGTTGTAATGATCAAAAGCGTAAAATTATTCAAAACAGACGGACCCTACGAGTAGTGAATGGTATAAAAACCAGTTGACAACTTTTGTGTTAAAGGACGTTTTTGTGTGCATGTATTACTTATAGTACTATGTCTGCGGACTTACAACGCTAGAATCCGGGTTTCGATACTCGTGGTGGGCAGAGCACAGATAGTCCATCATGTTGCTTTGTGCTTAACTTCAAACAAACAAATACTTATAGTACTCACAGTACTATAGGAATAATTTTTATGCGAGGGATTGGGATCTTTATAATGGGAGAACAAGAAAACGAAGCTAGAAAAAATATGTTCTCTAGAATTTTAGAAAGGGCCAAAACCCGATACTCTCTCTAGGCATGGGTATAAATACTTATGTTATCCGTACTAAAGAGTTTGATATATGTACTTTTGGATGTATATATAATACACACCCTTAATAAAGACTTGTTTTGTATTGTAATTATAACTTTGCTTTTCTTCACCTCGTATAACAATCATGGTGTCTTGTGTCATCCAAACCTAAGGGTATAGTTTTGGTGCATCAAAATGGTTTACAATTAATATGTCGATTTGATTTATAGATAAAAGTAAGGTTAGACCGAGGACAGTCCTACAGGCAAGAAAAGATATATCTGTGGTGAGAAAATAAAAAAAATGAATAAGTCTTTATTCAGGTAAAATAACGTAACTTTCAAAATGTCAGTACAAGTTGCTTGTACTTAAAAGTTATATTTAACATAGAGTGCATCCACCTCTGCACCCTAAATCCTACTTTTAGGTAGTCACTTGTGTTAGGACTATAACAAGAGTATCTATCTGCATATGGCCAGTACACTAGATATTTAGGGTGCTGGACATGACGTATGTAGAGACAGAGATGCAGGAAACTCTGAGTTCCCGTTTTGGATAATGAGACTTGTCAGAGCTGGAACTTGAACACAGTTCCAAGCAAAGTTATTTCTTGGTCAAAAAATTGTCTAGACCAGAATTATCTAGTTGGTTGTGCAGTGCAGTCATTGAAATTACTTTGTGTCCTGAGAAATAGTATTAGTCTATCCTGACTTCATTTTTATGTAGAACTTTTTTCTCGGGTATTATGTTTTTGTTGTTGTTGTTGTTATTTTAAACAACGATATATAGTTTCAATTTATTTTCAGTATATTTTACTTATTATGCTCTCTATACATTTCCTAAACACCTCCTGTTTTGTGGACTTAATACTTATTTTTGGGTTTTTCACTTTTGTCAATAAATACTGAAAAATAACTGAAGCACAAGATAAAAAAATGGAAAAAATAAAATCCATTTTGTTTGTTTATTATGAATAACTGAATGAGAATATGTGTGACGTGCATACTGGGCCATGTGGCCTGTGGGTTAACATGCCAGATTGTTAATCCGAGGGTCCAAGGTTTTTGTCCCGTTGCAGCCAAATCGCTCTCCGTACTTTGGAGTCATGATGCATTATAAGAGTGAGGGTCAAATCCCACTATTCGATTAGAGTAGCCCAAGGTTGGCGGCGGATACCGTTAACTAGGCGCCTTCTCTCTAGATCATCAGTTCAAAATTAGGGACAGCTAGCGCAGATAGCCCTTTTGTAGCTTTATGTAAATATCCAAAAAAATTAACAAAACTTGCTTATTTTTCATAATATTTGTTTCATATCATGAAGGCCTGTCATGGCCTAGTTGTCAAGGCACTCGACTCGCAATCTGCGGGTCGCGGGTTCGAATCTCTTTCCCAAACATACTCGCCCATTTCAGCCGTGATCGCGTTATAATGTAACAGTCAATCTCACTATTTTCAGTAATAAGTAGCCTCAAGAGGTGGGTAGTATTGAATAGTGGCCTTAACTTTAAGTTTAAGGATAGTTAGCGCGGATAGCCCTCGAGTATGTTTGCGCGAAATTCAAAGCAAATAAACAAATCATCACATGGCAAAGGAGGTTGAGGTTTACTAAGCTGAAAAAATATATATAATTTAACCACATAAAATAAAAGGGCTCAGTGTTGCTCATATAAAGTAAATAAGCCTACAAAATGAGGTTGAATATTTATTTATTTTTTAATTTCGCACAAAGCTACACGAGGGCTATCTGCGCTAGCCGTCCTTAATTTAACAGTGTAAGACTAGGGGGAAGGCAGCTAGTCATCACCACCCACCGCCAACTCTTGGGCTACTCTTTTACCAACGAATAATGGGATTTACTGTCACATTGTAACGCCCCCACGGCTGAAAGGGCGAGCATGTTTGGTGGGACGGGGATTCGAACCTGCGACCCGCAGATTGCTAGTCGAGCTCCCTAAATACCTGGCCATGCCGGGCGTGTTGGATATACAAGACTGCTTAGTTTAAGAGTTATTATTCATTTTAATTAATATTTAATGATTATTTAATTTTTCATAACAAGAGTGTTAAATGTTAATTATTGTAAAAACGATAGTTATGACAAGTTTCGTTACGTAACTCTCTACGAGTCGCACGTTGTGTGTGTAGTTTAACTGATGTATTATGCTTTTGTAATATTGATGACGTCACCTTACTCAAAGCTTCTAAGTTTTTATCGTTATTTGTCATATTGTTGTTACTAGAGAGCTAGATATTTCTAGATTATTCTGTCGCGTGTTATAAATAAGTGCAGATACAGAAAGCAAAGTAAGTTAAGTTAGAGAAAGTGAAAATAAAGGTAAAGTGAGACTGCGTGATTGTCAGTTTAGCTGTAACAGGCGATTTCTAAAGTGAGTTTCACTACTTACATTGTAATAACAGAAATAGAGGAGAATAATGTGTCTTGTCAAACGGTTTTCTTGAACAATTGAACCCAACTTTGTAGACTTTGACGAAAAAGAAACAATTATTTAAAGCTCTGGATACAACTGTGATAACCAATAGTGAAACGCATTTTTGTAAATACCTTTGACTTGTTTTGAATATATATTATTTTAAAGCAAGTGGATTGTGTGCTG
>NW_013666654.1:293878-294600 GCF_000517525.1 Limulus polyphemus | reverse complement strand
CGAAATGATATTGTCTCTCCTTATCCCAGTTATATCTTTTTATTTTATTTGAAGAATAATTTCTACTTCTTAAGAGTATGGCGATTTATAAGCAGCGTTTATTCTGGTCACATGCAGTTAGTGTTAAATATTTTCAACAAAATTTACAAATCAATTTCTTTATTTGGAAACCATATAGGCCACAAATACCTCCAAGTCCATTAGTGCTTAATGCAATTACCTTTATTCCGAATGACAGAGTCACATATTTTTTATGTATCAAATCGTCGCGTGTTTAGTTTTTACTATCCAAAAGCGACATTTATTTCAAAACACGTCGTCTTTTATGCAACATATTATCTCCCCTTTTTCGTTTTTACTACAAACCACACAAAACTATTATTTTCATTTCTAAAAAAAATCGATAACACTGAAAATTGGTTATAAATTTATTTACTATGAAAATACATAAATGTTCCTAAGAAAACGCTTCAACGCGTTTCAGCATTTTCGTTCTTTCTATGCTGTATATCAATTGTTCCTGATTATTCAACTGGAAGGCATAAGTTAATAATTGTGTTTACAACACCTCTTACTATAAGTTGCTCTTTTCAGCAAGAAAAAGGAGGACTTTTTACAGAACTTTCTTGTATATGACATATTTAGAAACTTTTTACAGTTCAATGTCGATTGGCTCGGCATGGCCAGGTGGTTAAGGCACTTGACTCCCAATTTTAAGGTCG
>NW_013666654.1:269207-292898 GCF_000517525.1 Limulus polyphemus | reverse complement strand
TGTTGATTTATTAATTGATAAAAATGGGCTATCTGTGCTCTGCCCACCACGGGTATCGAAACCCGGATTCTAGTGTTGTAAGTCCGCAGACATACCGCTGTGCCACTGGGGGGGGGGGCTACAGTTCACAAAGAATTAATTAAGACGATCTACATTGATATAATGACAGACAGTTTCACATTCTTTCCCGTTGTTTGAAAAGTTTGTATTGTCTTATTCAAATATTATAAATACTTAAAATAAAACAAATACACCCAATTATTGAGTATCAGTAAATTAAAGTTATTCTTTTTAAAAAAGGAATAAAAAAAATTCTGGTCACCGAACATGCTCGCCCTTTCAGCTGTTGGGGCGTTATAATGTGACTGTCAATCCCACTATTCGTTGGTAAAAGAGTAGCCCAAGGGATGACGATGTGTGGTATTGACTAGTTGCCTTCCTTCTAGTTTTTCACTGCTAAATTAGGAACAGCTGGCGCAGATAGAACTCGTGTAGCTTTGCGCGAAGCTCAAACCAAGCCTGTCCCCTGGTGGGACAGCGGTAAATCTACGGATTTACAACGCTAAAATCAGGGGTTCGATTCCTCTCGGTGGACACAGCAGGTAACCCGATGTGGCTTTGCTATATAACACACACATACACACTCAAACCAAACAAAACTCTCTATCTATATATATGTATATATATATATATATGTATGTATGTATATATATATATGTATGTGTGTATATATATATATATGTATGTGTGCACACGCGCGCGCATGTGAATGTAAGTACAAAATATTTAGGATAAAGACAAACAACAAACTATAAGACAGACAATGAAGAAGAATTTTTAAGATAGCATACTACTGAACTATTTGAATTTATTCCGAATGATATACATCTGATTTATAAGAATACATTCTCAAATTATGATCACCATTTTCTTGATTCGTTTGTCACTGCAAGGCTGATTATTTCATAGTAATGTTGAAAAAAACAAACGGATTTTTAGGTGCTTTAATTACGTTGGCAATCGCACTAAGTTTGGGATGGAGGGTGTTGTAAGAATGAGGTTTTCCAGCTTTCTTTGAAGATAAGTTTCTGTGTCTCAGACTACTGAAAATGAAAAAAAAAATTATGGAAATCTATTTTTAATAAACTTTGTTAAATGCTTTTTACTCCAACCTATAAGTGAGCTACACATAGAATATCACTAACGTATACAACTTGTCAACACATGAAGAACTGTATGATTTGCATGTAAATCATTATATATATTATGTGTTTGTTCTAAAGTTGTATTAGAAAGTTATATAATACATTTAATTAAAAGAAGCTTTAAAATAGTTTTTAAATTAATGATGTGAATAACTTGCTACAAAGGCGTGTTCATCCTTGTATAAAAGGAAAACTGAAAAAAAACGACTTCAAAAAAGGGAGTGTTTTGTGTTTTTTTAACGATCAATATATTAGCTGAGTTGAAAAGCAATGATACAATCTTTCTGGTTCGGATGCTGAAAATTAGAATAGCTGCGTTAGGAGTGCCCCTCAGTCTGCGGGCTTACAACGCTAGAAGTCGGGTTTCGATACCCGTGGTGGGCAGAGCACAGATAGTCCATTGTGTAGATTTGTGCATAAATTCAAACAAAGAAACAAGCGTTAGGATAGAAATAGATTACATTTATCTTGTATAAACTAGCGCGGGAAAGACACACAGGTTCCCGGTAATAACACGAGTATAGATCCACGCGTGTCACTCCTCGGGGGACCTAAGATTACATGCTAGTTCCAGCATTTCACCGTTTAGAGGCGGTCCCACTCGCACAGACTTTTGTTAAATATTGATAAAAAGAATGTTAGTGTTTCAGAAAAACGGCATATTGAAACTCGGCCATGAAGAACAGTAAAAGTTAAACAACCGTTAACACGAGCAGCGTTTGTTCGTATGTATGTTTAACGAGAGAATCTCAGAACACAAAATTATGACAGTAGTTACTTTTCAGCATTTCTAGTTTCGAAATAAACAAGGCGTGTCTGAAGGAAGTCTTTATGTTACACGATAATATAATCATGTTTGTGGAAAATTGGATCACGTACATTTGATATGCTTTGCTTTGAACTCTTTATTTGAATTACAGTGGCTACAACATAATGTAATTTTGAAGGTTATTTTCGTAACTTATATCAACATGTCATCGTTATGTTTCATGCAAGCAGTATGTAATGTTTTATTGATAATACTATTAGCATAATACACTCTAGAAGAGGTAGGGCTAGATTGGACGACCTTTCAGTGTGACGTCATTCTTGAGTTATTAAAGTCTATGACGTTTCTTGCGATAGCCAATCAGTGTACAGTTCCTGGAGCAACGAACGTCATATGGGCCCTATATATTCAGGGTGAATTTGTTGCTAAGATAATGGGCTTACTCTGAAGCGCGAGTTTGTTAATAGTCGTTCCAGAAGATAGGACTTGGAGACGAAGACAGTAGTTTTTGCTCTATGTGCCGGTATTTGCACTTCAGAAGGCAAGAGTCGTCGTTGTAACTGTAGGCTTAAGAAACAACCGTATTCGTTCACCATACGATCGATATATCTTCCATTTATGGTGGTAAGTATTGTTTTATTTCTGTATAGTTTAGAAACGCATGTTGAGGGAAGTTGTTCAAAACTAAACGTCTGTATGAAATGATTTTTTTCCATCTGAAATGAAACGTTAAATTGGATTAGCCGTGTATATATTTTTGACATTTCTTCGTGGATACTATTACTATGAAAATTGTTTTAGTAGTCGGAGTGGATTTATTTTTTGTTTTGTTGTTTTTCCATCGATTTAAGTCGATTAATTTGCACGCGTACAAATGTTATGACGTAATTTTCGCGTTCAAGGTTTTTTGTTGATATGATAATGCTTACTTTTATAATATTACGATAATATAATTTCTACACACGCAGAAAGCCTTAAAATGAAATAACTAATGGCTGCACCCCTTTGCCGGCAGTAAAATGCATCGGTAGTCATTAACTACATCAGGTAAATGACGGCAGTAGAAATAGAACCAGTAAAAAAACTATCGTTTGCTTTGGTGTAGGACTATAAATGTAAACTATAGATTTCGAAACTTGGGGACATAAGTTTCTGTAGGACTGTAAGCTACAGATTGCAAAGATGAAAAACAAAAGCATTCTACAAAAATTAGGACAGTTCAATAGAAAGAACAGTTTAGTAAGAAATATTGGTTACTTTTGTGTAGGAGCGTAAACTACAGTTTTCAAAACGTAAGGGTTTGCTTTTGTGTAGGAGCATAAACTACAGTTTTCAAAACGTAAGGGTTTGCTTTTGTGTAGGAGCATAAATTAGAGTTTTCAAAACGTAAGGGTTTGCTTTTGTGTAGGAGCATAAACTACAGTTTTCAAAACATAAGGGTTTGCTTTTGTGTAGGACCATAAGCTACAGTTTACAAACTTGAAGGGTTTGCTTTTGTGTAGTGCTATAAGTTGCGGTTTTCAAAATATAAGGGGTTTGCTTTTCTACGAGAGGGATTCATATGTTGGATCAGTTCAGATTTATTAACTTTATATTTTCTCCTGTTGCAACATTCAGTATAGACAGCTGACCAAATAATTTGGCGAAATTAACAATTTTCTATGTAAAATACGTATAGGACTTCAGTAATACTTAGCGTGATTATTTTCAATATTTATGGCATTTTTTGTGTAACTTTTATGTTTTTGGTAACTGTGTTATGGTATTTAGTTCATATAGTTTAAATCCCAGTTGATCCTTACTATATAACTTAATGTGGGAATGTGGACGGAATCTGAATATTTAGAAAACATGGAAAAAATCGTGAGGAAAAGCTTAATTTTAGCTTTCTACCCTGATGAGATAATGTCTGTCACTTTTACTTAGATGAACCTTATCTGTCTGTCTGTCAGATTTGTCCACACATTTAGGGACAACGTTCTTGCTTTTAATTTCCACCTATTGCCTTCTTAAAGAACTAAAGTCGTAAGTTCTTTTCATTTAGGACCAACGTTCTTGCTTTTAATTTCCACCTATTGCTTATTTAAAGAACTAAAGTCGTAAGTTCTTTTCATTTAGGACCAACGTTCTTGCTTTTAATTTCCACCTATTGCCTTCTTAGATAACTAAAGTCGTAAGTTCTTTTCATTTAAGACCAACGTTCTTGCTTTTAATTTCCACCTATTGCCTTCTTAGATAACTAAAGTCGTAAGTTCTTTTCATTTAAGACCAACGTTCTTGCTTTTAATTTCCACCTATTGCCTACTTAAAGAACTAAAGTCGTAAGTTCTTTTTATATTTGTACACATCTGTCACTATTGGCGTTCTTATCGCTCCGGTGACTCAGCTGATGCCGTCTGTAAGGCCGTGTTATAAATAAATATATGTTGCGGCGTTTACCGAGGGCGAAGTCGTGCGTCTACTTGTGAAAGTGAAAAATATAATGGAAGAGACACTTAAATAAACAGACTGTATTTCATACTATACGTATTTCGATATACATTTATTAAAAGTCGCGTCTTTTTATGGTTCTTGGTTTCGCACCGGTTTCATCACTTACGTTTATGTAAAGGCGGAATTTTCTATATGAATGGCGCGAGTATTTTCTATTTAACTATAATTTCGCACCGGTTTCATCACTGTTACGTTTATGTAAAGGCGGAATTTTTTATATGAATGGCACGAGTATTTTCTATTTAACTATAATTTCGCACCGGTTTCATCACTGTTACGTTTATGTAAAGGCGGAATTTTCTATATGAATGGCACGAGTATTTTCTATTTAACTATAATTAGCTTCTTACATCATTTAAAAATGGTTATTAATATATAAAAGTCCGATAGATAACGGATATTCGGCGGTAAACAATAAATCAAACAGCTATTTTTTACTTAGTTGTCAAGCTATTTATTTTTTTTACTTAATTGTCAGTAGTGGTGACCGTCAGTCCTCGCAAACTGTGTTCAGGAAAGTTTTTGATGTTATGCTAAGTCTGGATTGTATTTAGAACTGAAGATAAACTGACTTTTTAGTTAGTGATTACAAGATTTCGATTACTTAAACTTGTTTAAAAAAAGACCTGTTCATAACACGGGGTAAGGGATAAACACGGAATCTACGGCTTAAAAAAGTGAAGAAAAGGAGTAAATTAGAAAAGAAATATTCGCGTGATAATTCACTTCATTGTTTGTTGTTGTTTTGTGTTATCTAAGTAAATTATACTGCAGTAAATACAATAACATGGTTAGCTAAAGGGCAAAACGTTCATTTTGCTGAAAGTTTAATATTATGGGATATTATCGCAAAATGAAAAAAGTCTTAAGGAGAACACTAGTGCTATGTTGTAGATGGATTTACTCAGGCACACACTATTTATTAATGTTATCAGTAAATTTCCAGAACACTTGACTCTGATTGGCCGTAGATAAAGTGAACATTTACCAAAGATCCAAATGCCAACAAGCACATAGGGTCAGACTTACAAATTGTAAAGCTTTTCTTTGTTACATTTAATTTTAACAGTGTTACGGACCTCGTTGACCTCATAGATATGGTCGTGGATTCTGTGAACATTATGACATGCGTAATGATTAGACACCTTGAAATCGAAGACTTAGACTAAAAATAAACACAACTTTAAAAAAAAGTGAAGAGCGTTAAAACGTTAAATTTTAGCCATGATTCACTAGCGGTAAGACTTTGATACCGAAGTATTTTGGGTTTCCTATGGATTAGATGTATACATTGAGTCAGACCACGTAATTAGCACAGCAGTTACTGTGTGATGACGAGTTTGTGGGCTGACTACTGACTCATGATTCACAGTGTTGAAGGTTTGATGATTTTATGGAAACACACCAGTGTATAGGTATCATAATGGCGTCTAGTTCCGACTTGTAAATTTTCTTTCACATATGTCTTAAAGCCTTCTGAGTATAACCTGATTATTAGCTGTTTGTTTATCAATTAATAAATCAACACTGATTATTAGCTGTTTGTTTATCAATTAATAAATCAACACTGATTATTGGCTGTTTGTGTAGCTTTGTGCTTAATTAAAACTAACAATTTTAACCTTGCAAGACATCTAAATGCTTCAACTAGAAATGAAATTCAATAAGTGTTTTTACATTTAATGTATATATATATATATGTGTTTGTTTATTGTAAAGCACAAAGTTGCACAATGGGCTATCCGTGTTCTGCACATCGCTGATATCGAATCCCCTATATAGAGAAAATAATACTATTATATAATTATATATATTTAAATATAATAGTTCGTCTTACAAACTACAGGAAATAACAATAATATTTTAGCCTAAAGAATATCTTTAAAATTATCTTACAATGAATATTTTCTATATTGAGATGTGCAGCTTCTGACACTTATGTAATTTTGTTGTTTTAGCACAAAGCTATACAATGGGCTATCTACGCTCTTGCCCACAGTAGAGAAGTGAGCCATGGTTAGTGTTGTAAGTCCGTAAACTTACCGCTGATACAACGAGGAACCTAACATTTATATATGGAAGAGTGTATTTCAAAAAACTGATAACATTTTTATATTTTACAACACCAACGTTTCTAACGTGTTCATGCACCCGTTAGAAAGCAGTACCTTTGGTATTTTCAACCTGAACGAAACCTTATGCGACACATGGACTAAAAGACCAGGTCAGAGACCACAAGATTCAGACAGAGCCATTTCTAATTTAGGACCTGCTGACCATTGGGAATGCAATTAGTCAGTAACATTCACCGTTTAGACAGTTACTCTTAATAACATTATTAAATGTTGTAGTTGAAACTGACTGCAGGGGATACGAACCTTGAACATTCTGATTCGTATCTGGCACGCTCGTCCCAGAACAGTAAAGGTAGGGCATGGGTAAAAGCTAATGCGTTGTAGTATAATTACTAAATTACTATAATTACGGAGTGTAATTAATAATATTAATAATCTGTAACAATACTTAATAAAATAATGACAGTCCAAAAAATGTTGGAGTGCATTACAAAGGTTTGTTTTTGTTCTTTTGAATTTCGCGCAAAGTTACACGAGGGCTATCTGCGCTAGCCGTTCCTAATATAGCAGTGTAAGACTAGAGGGAAGGCAGCTAGTCATCACCACCAACTATTGGGCTACTCTTTTACCAACGAATAGTGGGATTGACCGTCACATTATAACGCCCCCACGGCTGAAAGGGCGAGCGTGTTTGGTGGGACGGGGATTCGAACCCGCGACCCTCAGATTGGGAGTCGAGTGCCCTAAACACCTGGCCATGCCGGGCCCATTACAAAGGACAAAGAAGTTTGAAAAACTATTTTGCTCAATAAACTGTGAAAAATATTTGATTTTCCGAAGCAGGATTCTTCGTAGTATTATGAACATATACGCAGAACAACCCTTATAAGCTAACTATTTAAACATCGCGCGTGCGTGTGTGATTTGCTTTAACTGAAAGCCTCACAATAGGCTATCTGAGCTCTTTCCACCACGTGGATTTGAACCCAGTATCTTAGAATTGGAAGTCCGTAAACTTACCGCTGACCCACCGGGAAAAGAAACATCCCCGTGAATAAGACGAGCGCGGCCCAGTGGTTAACGTACCGGACTGTGGATCCGAGGTTCAGTAGTTAGTACCCGTTATCACACACAAAAACGGATTCCTCATTTTGGAGCCGTGAGTATGCTATAGGTGTGATGGTCAAATCCGATTAATCCCTTCGAGTAGCTCACGAGTTGGCGGTGGGTGGTGTTAACTAGCTGCCTTCTCACTTGTTTATTATTTCGTAATTAGGGACGGCTAGTACAGACAGCCCTCGAGTATCTTTGAACGTAAATCAATGAACAACGAACTAGAAGATGAAACAGTAAAAAAGCGAACGTTGTCTGTTACTTTCTACGACATATTTTTAAACTTCACATATTGTCAGTTGGCTTTTACATTCTTCTTTACTGTGCCTCGTTCTGAACGTCTACGTGAATGGTTTAAAAGACTGAATCCATAAACACTGGTTAATTTTAAAGAAATGTATGATAAGCACATGATACGAGAAATCGGTCCCAGCATACCTTTCGACACGAGTGGCTAAGCATTAGACTAAAATTAGATGTTTTAAAGGGAAAAAAAAACGTTAGTTTATCTAAACATTGTGATGAATACGGAGCTCGTGAATGAAGTCAAAGATTGAGAAAAGGCAAGTTGATAATATCGTATAGGAGAAAAGTTTCATAACTTTTCAGCAAATGATCGTTCTTCGACTCTTATTGTTAAACGCTTATCTTGGGTTCTATTTTGTGTGGCTTTTCAACTGTTTTGAGAGTAAATTGTTGTAGAATTAAGCTTTCAAACATACGAGTTTCCTTCATAAGCCACCCCCAGTCCGGTGGGACAGCGGGAAGTATTCAGGGGTTCGATTCCTGCGATGGACACGGCAGATAGCCCGATGTGGCTTTGCTATAAGAAAACACATACATACACACACATCCTTCATAAGCCTGAACATAAAAGTACCGAATCCATAAACACTGATTTATTGGCTTACTCACTCTAAATTCTTAAAATAAGATCTAACGATATTTGTATCTATACTGAATAAAGTGCACGACATGTCTAATATTAAATGTATCTAATTATGTACTCGGATTAGCGTACAGAATCATAAAAAAGTTATTACTTGAGAAACTGGGCACGTTGTATAGCATCTAATGGGCATTTTGTCAACGTTCTTATGATATTATTTTCCATTTTAAATATGTTCATATTAAAACCCGTTTTAAGTTATTCCGTATCACTTCTTAGGTCTTTTTTTGGTTTCTTCTTTTTTTTTAAATTGAGGTATTAGGAGAGACCAATGCTCGCTGCTTGATTGAAGAGAAGCGTATGTGTATGTGTGTGTGTGTTTGTTTGAGAGCAAAGCCACATTGGGCTATCTGCTGTCTCCATTGCAGGAATCGAATCCCGGATTTTTACGATGTAAGTCGGGTTACCGCTGATCCACCGGAGGGCCAACAAGTGTGTTTTTTAACAGTTGTACATAAGTTAAAAACGATTTTACAAGTTCAAGTGTGTTGTTGTTTTTTTATTTTATCATACTCACTAAAAGCATTTTAAAATACTGTTAAAAAAAAGTATGATTTGTACATTCCCAATTAAATTATAGTGTTCAGATTAATATTGTTAACCAAGTGTAAGGCCCGGCATGGCCAGGTGGTTAAGGCACTCGACTCCCAATTTTAAGGTCGCGGGTTCGAATCCCTGTCACACCAAACATGCTCGCCCTTTCAGCCATGGGGGCGTTATAATGTGAAGGTCAATCCCACTATTCGTTGGTAAAAAGAGTAACCCAAGAGTTGGCGGTGGGTGGTAATGACTACCTGCCTTCTCTCTAGTTTTACACTGCTAAATTAGGGACGGCTAGCGCAGATAGCCCTCATGTAGCTTTGTACGAAGTTCAAAAAAAAAAAACATGTCGATTACCTGATTTATTGGCTGTGCTAGTTAATGTGTATGTTGTTTGTGATGTCACGTCCAGCTGAGCTAATGTAGCGCACTCTACTAGAGAAATTATTAACTGCATTTCAGTTTGGCCTCCTGCTCAGTGCCTAAGTTACATAAAACTATACGCAGAATAAATATCAAATCAATTGTTACTATTTGCGTCAGTTAAAGTGTCAACTGCCAGAAAGTGTTTTGTTTTTCTTTTGAAAAAATAAAGTCATTTTGCTGTGACTTAATCATCATAAATATTTAAATAGCATGTTCTAAAACACTATCGAGCCTGAATGTCAAGTTACAGAACAATGTTGAACTTGTAAAGTTTGCCTCACTTGTTTATTATTCTCTCACATATCTTTGAAACGTCGAATTTAAATCAATATTACAAAAACCGTTAACTGATTATCAATTATTCGTCATTTGATTATTTGATCTTTACCTTTATCTGACCATTTGACTGTTAACTTCAGTAAGTGTAATATTTGGAAAAGTTAATACAAATATGACTTTTTATTATGCTATTAACATCAGTGATATGTAGCTTATGTGTTCACCAACATAATTGTTGGCCCTGATTTAGTACTGGGGTGTTAAAGTATAATTTGAGCTCATGTCTCATCCATCCCAATTTTAAATTTTCCCTTAGTTGATAATAACACAAAGTATTATAAAAATTTTACTTAAAAAAGTTTACTTAATATGTTTGAATGATGATAAGTGAACAAAGTATTAACGTAATATGTGAATCATGTAATGCAATACTCATCTTTCCAGTTATATAAAGTACAGTAACCCACTAGTGTAATTGTTCACTGCAGTTCTATAAACTCAACAGTACAGTAACCCACTAGTGTAATTGTTCACTGCAGTTCTATAAACTCAACACAGTCGGTTTCATAACCTTACGACACATCGGTTTTAGTGTATTTTGAATGTTAGTTATGTAATTTGATTTACAGTAGGTTCAAAGCTTTTGCATTATGTCCATGTCACTTCATGCTATGTCATTATGTGCCTCACGACACATCCTTTTGTTTCATCACCGAACAGAGAAACAAAATGTTTCATTGAAATATCTCAAGGTAAGTTGAAAGCCGCAGAGGGATGTAACGTTTGATTGACAGAAGTGGATTACTGCGATCCATAAAAATAAGCATCCTGGCTCTCTTGAAAACGGATCACGTAGCGATTTACTAAGTTCTAACTAAATCAGCTGTTCAGAATATGTCTGTTGTGCTTATGACACATTGAAAACAATCTAATTATTGTTACATAATAGACAGCTAGTACAGAATCAGTGCTCTAGCTGATATTTTTGCTATATACAATTCTAACACCTGCTGACATAAAAAAAAAAAACTTTATTAACAGACCATCAAAGCCGGTATATGCTCTGGACAACAATACACTCACTGTACGTGAAAAGCTTTCTATAAAGTATATAGAGAAATACATTTCTTGCAGTACCATTATGTCATTGTCAAGAGACTACTGCATACATGCGCCATAATATTTCGAAACAGTATTAAAATGCGTAATTATATTTATTTACTTTTTAACAGATTAACATATTAACAGGTTTGTGAGTGATGTAAGAGTAATTTAAATATAAAATTATATTTCTTAATATCATTGAAGGTTCATGATTTATTATCGAGAAGTAATAAATTGAATATTGGTCTTCTTGGATATTTGCTCTGAATATCTACACGACTCTATACATTTCGAATATTTCTGACCCTGTAAGTCTTCTTAGGGAGCTGTGTTTGTAAAATTCTAAAGTTTCAACTAATAACAAATTGTTATTGATTAATCAAGTAGCAAGTAGTATGTACACGTCTTATTTTACTTAATGCACAGAACTGGCAACTAGTTATACGAGTCTAGCCTTTTCCTTATGTTTATTTTTTTTATATAAATTATGTATTTACCGGAGTAATCACAGAAGACATTCAAAGTGTTAACAATCATATTTTCCGCAGTTATAATTAATCTAGACATTAGAATTATTTAACAAAATTATCTGAAAAAATACAAAATTTTGTTTAAGATATTGATATAATGATAGTGTCTGTAAACGAAATGTTGCAGTAATAACTGTATATAGACCGATAAAAGATACAAAATTTTGTTTAAGATATTGATATAATGATAGTGTCTGTAAACGAAATGTTGCAGTAATAACTGTAAATAGACCGATAAAAGATACAAAAGTTCGAGAGATAACAGAATTGAAACTAAATTTCCAAAGATGTTTTGGACATTCAGCGCATATCACAATATACATCAAACTAATTTCATATTGTTTTGTCAGTTATAACAATATTACTATGTACTGAACGCTAATATACAACATTTAAATTATTTTATAGTATAAATGTCAATGGCTAACACCTAATGGTGTTTTATGAGACAATAAACAAGCTAATTTCATATTATTACATCCTCAATAAGTATATGATTATCTATGTATTTCAACGTTAATATATGAAAATGAAGAATATTGTACGAGGACAGGACAAATCTTATGTGCAGTCATAGTACTGTAGTGCTTACCGGTATTAATTTTTACACTGCGGGACATTTAAGTTCATTATCTCCCAAAGCTGAATATTTTAGAGTTCCCTAAAGTTTGTGGAGGACAGCCAGACAGGTAGCTCGAAAACAGAACTGTCCTGCCGAAATCGGGACGTCTGGTCACATTATCGTACAAGAATCTAAATATTTAACAAATATACACACACACACTTATGTTCTCTGTCCATGAAAAAAATAACAACATTAAATAGAATATTTCGTTAAAATGCGTAGCGCTCCTACAAGAAATTTGTTTATTTTAGCACAAAACTACACAATGGGCTGTCTACGCTCTGCCCTCCGCGGAGAAGCGAGTTACGGATTTTTAAAAACTTACTAACTTATTTACTGCTAACTGTTTTCATCGTTGCAGCGTCAATTAGAATTGAAAAAAAGCGGCTATTCTTCGGGATATTTTGATTACAGTATCGATATAATAATGTTTGTGATTACTACAGAACACCACAAAAAATTGCTAAAGGACAAGTCTAACAAATCTTTGAAGACTATTTTTTTAAATTACACACTCCTAAAAAATACAGATCTAAAGATAAGCTATTCTTTTACATGGTATGCATAATCAAACTGACGTCAATACGTTTCAACGGCTTCTTCACTTCCTGGATGTTTGTTATAATGCTTTTCCCTTAAGGTTGGCTTAAAAAGCAATAGGATGAAAGTGGCATTGATGATAAGCGTACAGATGGGAAACCGTTGAAATGTCGAAAATTCTGTCTGTATTATGTCAGAATACTTATCAAGTAACAATCAGTACACAATATAGCAAAGTCACTACCTTTCACCTATTGTACATATATGTACTCATGCGTACTAACCAAGTCTTACTAGACTTTCATAACTATAATTTTGCATTTTTGTGAAATACTCTCACGAGATATTTCATCTCAATTTTACAGTTGGGGGTATTCTGATTTTGCTATCCAAGACATCACACATGGTGGTTTTTACTGCTCCAAAGACGGCCCATTGTTGAATATATAAGGATCGGTTAACTTATGTCTTCTTTACGCCCATCACTCCCAGAACCAGTCCCTCAGTGGTACAGCGGTATGTTTGCGGATTTACAACGCTAGAAACCGGGTTTCGATACTAGCGGTGGGCAGAGCACAGATAGCCCTTTGTGCTTAAATTCAAACAAACCAATACTTCCGGAACCACGTAATTGTGGATATTTTGCCGAAATTTCAAGTTTTATCTTCGTTGTAATTCCTCCAAAATTTTTTAGTTGTACTACAAAATTATTTCAATTCCCTTTGTCCCTTTTTTTTCATATAGCTAGGGGGCGCTCTTTAACGATTTTTTTTTAGCAAAGCCGTCCGTCTGTCTGGTGTTTTGACGCCACAAGTTCGAATGAGAAACTGTTTAAATCACTTTTGATTAAAGTTCGTAAAAGAACTCCGTTGAACGCCCCAAAAATCGAATTTAAACAAATAAGTAATTGGATAAACGGCTCGAGTGTTATTCTTCTTGCTACATACTATACCTACTTCCCGAACTCTGATTACCATTTTTATAATTTCTGCCTGGCCAATGATGCACACGCACGCCATCCTCGTGAACTCAATGAAAAAAATGCCGCACGTGGCACGGGTTCCTGTATTATCTATTTATAAAGAACAGAACTGTCTATCTGTTTGTTTGTTGTCGTCGCTTCACAACAAGGATTGAGGAATTGGTTGAACTAATTCTAATTTTGATGTAATTTGATAGAAGAACTCAGGTGGAGCACCAAACATCGTTTAAATGGATAAGCAATTGGACGAACGGTAAGAGTTTTGTAGACATTTCACAATGAAAATGACTTTGAATGTCGCGCGTAGCATGGGTACTTCGGACGGACGGTTTATGTGCAACAGCTCAAAATAGAATAGAGGATGGAGCGGCTCACGATTTACCTTATAGTATTACCGACATTGCCGGATACCTTTTCTAGTATATATGTTCTAACATCGTTTTCTTCAAACTGGGAAACAATAAATACTTCGTGTGCTTTAAAATAGAATAGTTTTACGTTTTGAAATATATATCGTTTTGTGTTATTGTGTTTTTGAATAGTGTTTTTACTTATACTTTAATATTATACATTATATTCAAATGATAGAGAGCACAACTAATAGCAAGTAATTCCTCAAACATTAATTTCAAAAGAATACAAATCTAAAACGATTTGTTAATATTTGTCACAAAAGACTGACATGGAACATTTAAAAAGAAAATTCTGAAACACTTTGTGATGTATTTACAAAATTTTTGTGTCACATTCTGAAGTATTTATGTTGAATTTAGAAACACTATTCTGCATTTTGACTCACATTGTTTAATTCGATAACATTTTTTTTCTGTCTTCTAGTGTACTTTATTCGTGCTCTGAAGATATGCGTTGCATTTCGATGCACTTTATCTTTTGATCAGAAATTCTGAGTTATATTTTAATAAATTCTGTGCTATATATTCTGGTTACTTTGTATTGCATTTCATTGAGCATTGTCTTGGATTTTGTTTCTTGAAACAACTTGGTTAGTATTTCACTGGTTGTTTTATTTCATTACGTTTAATCGGCACATTTATTGTGCTAAGACGGACAAGCAGTGTCGTAAAGGGCCCGACATGCATGGCCAGGTGGTTAGGGCGCTTGAGGATTGCGGGTTCGAATCTCCGTCCCAACAAATATGCTACGCCCTTTCAGCCGTGGGGGCGTTATAATGTTACAGTTAATCCCACTATTCGTTGTAAAAGAGTAGCCCAAGAGTTGATGGTGGGTGGTGATGACTAGCTGCCTTCCCTAAAGTCTTTCACTGCTAAATTAGGGACGGCTAGCGCAGATAACCCTCGTGTAGCTTTGCGTGAAATTCAAAACAAACCAAAGTGTCGTAAAGAAATATGTCTATGTGAAAGATAAACATATGCCTCTAAAAGTATTCCAAACGCGAACATTAGATAAATAGAAAGTCGTTCTGCTTATTCCACGTTTCATAACTTTCAATGCACACAAATTTCTCTCTTATGAAACATGCACATTTTGTGTGAAAACAATGCTATTTACTAAACATGAATTAGAAGTTAAACATGACCCATATCTAATAAGCACGTTCTACTTATACACCTTATCATACATGTTCGTATATAGGAACGACCACCAGGGCACAAAGTACAAGGTTTGTTTAAGCGATATGACAAAATGTACTATAAAACAGTCTATATTTCAAAAACCTGGCCTCATTCCCTAGTTATCAGAAGATTGTGACGTAAATGCCTAACCCGGAAATCGGGCTAAGTGTAAACGAATGTAATCACACAGGTACGGATTTTAAACGATTGGGCGAGCTGAGGAAAACGAGGCTGGCGAGGTATAGAGCTGTGACTATGTTTAACAAACAATCGTTTTTTTTCCTTTGGAAATTGCCCTCAATACAGATAATGATGTACATGTAACGGCAATAAATCAAGGTACACACGTCCAATTTGGAACATAAAACATTTCATGTAAGTTGGTGTCAACCTAAAGCATTAGACTAGATCAGTGCATTGGTCTGCTTGAATTTCACACATGTCAAGTATGCATACACTAATTTGTCAAATTTTACAAAAAACTTCTAATCAGAATTGACTTGTATCAAGGGCTAGCATATGATATAATATGGTTTTATTGATAGGATGTAATATTTATGCAAGATGTATGAATTATCTATTCATAGATGTGTATTATTGTTTTATATTTTGTTAACATGTTCAGTTATTCACTAACACTCATACATAAACGTTTCTCTGTATGAATAATTTCCAAATACCAACAACTACTGTTCTGTTATATTGGTTTACACAACAAACAAGGCATTTGTTTTTTCTACGTCAATCATTTTCGACTTACACGTGGGGAATTATGTTTCGTCCGTTCGTTTGTTTTTCCTAGCGTAAAGCTACACAATGGGCTATCTGCATTCTGTCCACTGCGGAGAATCGAACCCCAGATTTTAGTGTTCCACGTCCGCAAAATTACCGATAAATAATCAGGGGGTATGTGAATTATGAAATGATTGTTGATGGGAAAGTTCTATGTGTATCTTCAGATGAAAACTTTTCGGGCTTGAATAACTTTTATTAGTTATATACTAGAAACTCCATGTAGCCCACTAATACCTATGTCCGTGCTCTAACTACCTCACTGCAGAATATCTTAATTCGAAATTCACTTATAGAGTGAGATATTAGATACATAAGATAAACTAATCTTTTTACGTATGTTCAAAAATAGTAAAATAGGCTATAACACATAATTAAATCGAGGGTTCGCTTGTAGTTAAGGATTTACACCGCGTTTGGTTAAGGCACAAATCGTTCCATTTAAATCCAGGATTTAATGTTGGTATTGCGTGATTCCGTCTTCTTGGAATAGAAGATTCAATGCTGAGTAACGCAAGTCTTTTTTATTGTTATTGAAGTGCCATGCTTGTTAATTTGGAGCTCAATCAATGTTGGCTAATGTTGTTGAAATCGAGGTTTTAGAGCTAGTTAATGCCGAAATCGTATGTTCAGTGTTGATTGTTGTATGGTTTCATGTTATTGAAATCAACAGAGCAACACTCACGGTCTTTCTAATACTTTAGGATCTCAGAACATGCTTCAAATATTATTCTACGTAAAACAGTAAATTGTGTTTCAAATGTTTTGAAAATATTATCCAAATGAAAGTAAGATATTATTGTATGGCATAATTATTATAATTATTGTAAATTATTATAAAGCTTAAAAACTATCCCAAAGCTCAAGCACTTTGCGATCTTCTTTTATTGATGATTAAGAATAACCCATGCCCTCTTTAAAACTTTTAGTTTTTTATGATTTTTACGTAAAAATTGTTTCTTGAAAATCACTCTTTGTTCATTATGAAATCTATGGATCTATGTAATAAATATAAATCGTTGTACCGATTTCAATGTATTCTGTTTGTTGTTAAGTTATTTCAAAATAGGGTACATTTTTCGATAATATTAGATTAAAAGATTAATTTTTTGTGCTATATCCAAATAATAGTAATGACTCGATGCTAGTGAGCAAAGTTTCAACTAATTCCTATGTTTCGGCGAGTGTTAAAATGATCTTTCAGTATGAAAAGTCCCAATAACAATTGGAATTACTCAGATGATTGGACCAGTCGCAGGGATATTAATCATACAGAAACATTCTTCGTTTAAAAATACACATATCGAATCTGAAGACCTTGCAACCTTCTTAGTTTTGTGTGTGATTTTGTTGCAGTCTTACCAAGCTTCAAAGTTGAAATAGATTGAGTTTTCATAATCAAAAAAGTAATCCGATTTGAATTTTGTTTAATGATCTATTTTGTAGCTAATGTCATCAATAACTGAACATAGTTATGTTTCTCAGTCCTATTAGTCCATTTGGTGTAAAAGTTTCAACAAGGAACAGTTTTAGTCGTTTTTAACTTTGCAAGGATTAAACTTACAGTAATCTATGACCTATATCTGAGAAACAACATTTTGCAAAGGCTTAAACAGATACTTCTCCTACAAGGATACACTCTATATTCCTTTGGTGGTTAGCGATAAGATTGCGAACTTACAACGCTACAATCTGAGGTTAGATTCCCGTGATGGAGCAGAACGCAGATAGCCCATTGTGTAGCTTTGCGCTAAAACAAACAAAACACATTCTATAGATCACAGTATGATGTTACATGTGCCGATATTGTATTTGCTTGTATTATGTATGCAATATTTTTAATAGATAGATATTTCTGATCACAATTTTACTTTAATCTACAATTACAGTTAAATACTTGATGTTGCTTTGGATATGCATAAGTATTGTTACGTCTCCGTTTGTTAATTGAATTTTCCGTAACTTCGTTCCGACGAAACTTTGACGACACAAGTCTTTACTTAATAAAACTGGTTTATTATTTCCGAATATAACTTTACGATACACTTAATTTCAATATTCGCGCTAAAACAAACACTATAACGAACGAACGTTAACTTCAACAATACCCTGTGACTGCAGTTCAATTACTCACTATCTACACACACATTATTATTCCCCCGTCACGTTGTCACCCTCTTTTATATACCAGGCTACCCTATATCTAGTAAATACTAGAGCATTCGCCAAGGTACAGGATAGTTCTAGAAAATAGGTGGCGCCACACCAGTCACGTGACTCGCTGACGCAACACTATGTTGAAATGATTTTGTTGTTACATATAGTACACGCCTAGTCAGTTGAAATTCTTCAGTCTGAGTAAACATTTAAATGTTTTCACTTTCACTCCATGAGTTTTGAATAGGGCATAATAAATTAAATGTTTCGCGCTGTTGCTTTATTGATGATTACACTGGCGAGAATAATTAGTATTCCAAAGAGAACATTGTCATATTTTTAGTGTTGATATTGTCTTTGCAGAAAAGAAACTAAATTAACACTAAAAAATGTTATGTCACATCTTTTTATTAGTTTTACTTAAACAGTCATTTCATAAAAAATAGTTGCTAGGAAGGTACTTAGTCGATGACAAGTTTCTATTATATAATTTTTGTACCGTCATACAAAATTCAGTAAAAAAAAGAGTAAAAAGTTTGGAAAATTGATAAAACAACAAACTATTACAAACGTATGATTCATTTTTACAGATAGCAATGCTCTGATAAACGTATTGCGGAAATATTTGAATAGTAGTATCCTGATAGACTTTGGAATGTCAACAACAGCCTGCAATAAGCTAACGTTCTTGGACTTGAACAGGTGTGTGAGCTTACTGGTCAGAGGCTTTTAAATAATAGCAATTACACACTACAACTTAAAAACAACAACGAATAATTACCTTTTCACAGGCTATCATAGATACTAATAAGTATATATATCAATAGAAAAAAAAATACTAATACAATATAGGTTACAAGAGGCAAATTCGGGCCCTAATTCTTTGGCTGACTTTGAACAAAGATAACTGACATTTAGTTAAACTGATATTACAATTTGTTGTAAATTATAATTATTTTGTATTCGCGATGCATCTAATATTTTCTTTCAATAACATTACTTTCCACAATAACGCGGCCTTTTCTTATGCTTCACGCTTAAAGACTATAAAAATAGAGGGTGGCACTGTTTCATGTGATAAGAAAGTATAGTGAATATACGTATATCACACAAAGAAGGAATGGTTAGTTACTATAAGATTAAAAATAACAATATTAATACGCACCACTAAAAATGCTGCAATATTCTGCCCAATGGTGGGAATTATAGAACATAAGACATAAATACACTGCATTTGTTCTTTGCCAAAGTCGGCTAAACCAAAGGAGTTAAAATTAGTGTTTTCCGTTTGTCTCGAAGCTTTCCAACTTCACAGAGTACAGATGGGTTACAGATAGCCCTTTACCTGTTCATGTAGCCTCGTAACCAATCCTTTCACTCTGTAGACGAATTAATCAAGATAATAATTGTATTTGACATTTCTACCACCTGAATATTTACACGTCAGATAAGCAACCCGTAGTGTATGTTGGACGCTGCAACTTAATGAAGCATTGGAAATCAGAATTGGTTGTGTATGATCACAAATCCTAATTATGTATTAACAAACGTTGCGGGGGCATATATGCAACAGGCGGCTACTCAAACCAAAGTAAATTTAAATTTCTAATGGTTAAATTCAAATAAAAGGGTAAGGGATATCCCTATTAGGGTTGATTTTCGTTATATTATAAATTCTAATCACTGGAACACATATGATAGTCTGGCATATACAAACTACAAAAACACCTTTTTTTTATTTATTAGGATGTTATTAAAGGAGAAACAAAAAGCACATCTATAGCAAGCATAAAATATGGATGTGATATGAAAGAGTACATAGAGATGTGAAATTTTTAAATACACAATTTTCATGTTATGCTCTCAGTAGAACCTTAGTTGTCAGTGTCATCATCATGTGCTTTCAGTAGAACCTTAGTTGTCAGTGTCATCATCATGTTGTGCTTTCAGTAAAACCTCAGTTGTCAGTGTCATCATCATGTTGTGCTTTCAGTAGAACCTTGGTTGTCAGTGTCATCATCATGTTGTGCTTTCAGTAGAACCTTGGTTGTCAGTGTCATCAGAACTACTTCTCCACCTGCCGCGTCAATTATGTGATCTGGAAAGTGTCCAGAAAATTCCTGTGAGTAACGGTGAACCGATGTTACATTTTCATATTTAGGCTTGTCATCTGGTCAATTTTTAAAAGTTAAGAGTATGAATATTGGATGTCACATCATTGAAAATCTCAGAGTTCATGTGATGTCGCAATTGGTAAGTTCTTCAGCATTCATGACGACATATTTATTGTCCTAAACACATGTATGTACCACATTCGTTTTCATACATGATATATCTTTGCTCCATTAAATATGCTGTGCAAATATCATGGTGGTACTTACACGTGCTTGATGTTAAGATCTTCTCCATTTGTTTGCAGATGACTGACTTTTGACAGAAATCGACATAGTATCCATAATATGCATTCTATATCGAAAAACACGTTGCACAAATCATCATATTGACTTGCTGGCAAGTTGGGCAATACAGAGACTACTGAAAGCACCACTTACTGTTTCATTTCTCTTTGCTTTGCTGTTCACTGGATTTCAGAGCCAAAAATGGCCCTTCTAGGGACCTGTCCTTTTTTCATGGGATATCACACCATCAATTTTACTGGCTCATGTTTTAGCTCATACTTTATGGTAGGTAAACTTCCAAAGACGAAGTGCATTGAAGACAATAATTAACACACGCGCATACATACATACACACACACATATGTTAATCTCTATTTCTTGGATTTAACTCTAGCAAAAAATGCTTCAACATGTAGTGTTAAGAAAAACAACAACATAAAACCACATTTTTAAATATCAGTATCAAAATCGATAAACCAATGGAAATTACCAGAAATAACGTTCTTCGAAATTAAGTCTTGAAATGTTGTCTGGCTTGGTAGAGTATCTACAATAAGCCTTAAAATACTTTTAGCATAATTTTTAACACTTCGTTCTAAAAATTCCAATTTCAACAAACTGATGAAACTGTGGCATATGTGTATGTGTAAATGGAATAATATAACTTTTCAGCTTAATATTCACAAAAATATTTGTTAATTCTGATTTGCCAAGTTTTCATTATCTTGCAAAAAATTGTGTAAACCGCTCTTTGCTCTAACAACTTTTGTAGTGTTCAAACTGTTGATCGCTGAGAGTTTAACTTAAGATGCTTTTGTGTGTATAAATGTTTTTTTATTTTATTTTTTCATGAAATGTTGGCAAGGGCTCCTGAGTTTGTGGACAGTGAGCCAAAGTTCTATTTTAATTTAGAAGTTTTTGTTTTTATTTTTTAAATAACTTCCTGGAGTTGCTCAATCTGCTTCGTTCATCATAAATTATTGACGAATGATTACTTAAGTCTATCCGATAACACTTACTGTGAATTCAGGATGCTGCCAGCATTTGCTATGAATTATATATAATTTGTTGAGAACCTACCAGGTCGTATGAAAAGGCTCTACTACATTTTACTGCCGTAGTAAATGACTGCTG
Source organism: Limulus polyphemus (assembly GCF_000517525.1). Classification (NCBI taxonomy): domain Eukaryota; kingdom Metazoa; phylum Arthropoda; class Merostomata; order Xiphosura; family Limulidae; genus Limulus; species Limulus polyphemus. The sequence continues at coordinate 271,191 of NW_013666654.1, read as the reverse complement.
GTGCACTTTACTGCAGGCAAATGGATGCAACAATTAATTATTTCATTTTAAGGTTTTCTGTATGTATAGAAATTATATTATCGAAATATTATAAAAGCAACCATTATCATGTCAAAAACCTTGAACACGAAAATTACGTCATAAGTAATAGCGTACCTAATTGCCATACGGTGAGAGCCTTTTTTTTTTCCAGCAATTTAATCAATTACTTTATTATTCTGTTTTTAAGGTTGCTCACTGTGCTAAGAGATGTTTTGTTTTGAGAACATAATTATTTGCCGGCAGTCATTTACTACGGCAATAATATGACGGCCGTAAAATGTCGTGATACCGTTTGAAAAGTATTTTTTGAAAAATGTTACATTGTGTTTGTAATACAAAAGGGTGAGTCTTCAGAATTCTCAATTGAGAAATATAAGCTGTGAAGCATTTTTTTTTTCTAAAAAGCTTTTATCAATCATTTTCAGGTACGTATTTCGTATATGATCTCTTTTGAATATATTTTATCGGTTTAACTTGTTCGTTCTCTTGCGAAAAAGTCTTGACAAAAATTATCTATCTTGTTCAGTGGTCCAACTTGAATAAGTATTACCAGGCTGAAATCTTAGCTTGGCTTCAGTTGTTCGAGGGTAATTACATTTAATATCTTAGGTTCTTCATATGAGAAATATTTGATTTTTTATTTTCAGTTTAGATTTTTTTTTACTAAGATTAATGCTACATAAAATGTGTTATATGGAGTAATTTATATTATCTATGAAATTTACTTGTCAGTAGAGCACGTAAACTTCTCAATCTTTGTAACCTAGGTTCAAGTGTAGGTTTTGGAACATCACAAAATGTGATGTTTTCGTATTAAGAGCTAGAAGTACTAAGTTTTTTATAATGAATAACTTCTTAGACAGGTCAAACACGACTAAGTATACAGCTTATGACATGAAATTAAACTTTATATAGTATATTCTTACCATGTCACTATTCTTTTTTGATTTCTTTTTTTTTTTGGAATTGATAAGTATGTTTTATCGTCTGCTTTCTAAGTTGTGAATTTTACTTGTAGTTTTCATGTATTTGAGAGGTAATTTATGACAATTAAATCCAGTTACAGTATATTGTAAGTGTTTTTATCCTTATCTCCAGATTGAAATTCTTGGAACTGGTTAAATATAATACTTCCTCAGATTACCATGAGTTATATTCAATTTAATATTCATTAAGAGTTGTCGTAGGAGGGCATTTCAGTGTTATATGGTGATCTTTAGGTTTTCTCGTGCCTCAGTAATACTCCAGTTTTATGAAAAGTTATCTATTTGTTAATTTTTTACGACCAGTGTTTATCGCATAGCTTTTGCATTTTAATTTTGTATGCAAATATTTAATATTTTTCAAAAGTTTTTTGTTGGATACCCAATTTTGACCAATGTCTACTCTGTTTATTCTACTTAATACATTATCTGTCAAAGCATTTTGTGGCCCAAATTTCCTGTTTAGAGAAACATCTGTATGCACAGAATAAGCTGTTTCTTCATAGAGCCCCCCCCCAGTGACACAGCGGTATGTCTGCGGACTTACAACGCTAGAAACCGGATTTCGATACCCGTGGTGGGCAGAGAATAGATAGCCTATTGTGTAGCTTTGTGATTTGCTTCAAACAAACAAAAAAGCAAAGATTTCTTCATAGAAAAAGAAGGGGATTTTTCAAATGTTATCATGATCATTCACTGAGCTAACTTATAAGCAATTAAACTTTCAGTTGGTCTGCCCTGAAGTCCAAGTTTTGAATATGTACGCTATAGTTTGTAACCTTTAACCTCTGTAACGTTCCCAAGGCTTTATTTGTTTGTGTTAAAGGGAAGACACATTGGGCTACCTGCTGTGTTCACCACGGGAAATAGAACCCCGGATTTTAGCTTTTAAGTCCCATTTTTTTTTAAATTTCCCACTGTCCCACCAGGGAACCACATTCCCAAGGTAGCACAACGAT
>NW_013666654.1:261982-268252 GCF_000517525.1 Limulus polyphemus | reverse complement strand
TAAACTAGTTTCGTTTTTAACATCTGGAGTAGAGTTACACTTCCATTTTTATTCTCTTTCCACTAATTCCACATAGTTTCTGTCTCATTAAATGGGTGCAATGACTTCATCATCACCAGCTTTTGTCTTTCAGGGTAAGTAGAATGTTAAATTCAATAATACTGCTTTAAAAACAATACAAAATTATGACTCCTATCTGATTAATTTGTTTACTTGTATTTATTTTAGCTACACAGTAGGCTATCTGCGCTTTTTACACCATTAGGTCGAATCCCGGATTTTAGCACTGTAAGTCTGTAAACTTAATGCTGACCTACTGGGTACGTGTTTGACCGAAGTTTAAGTTAAATAGTCATCGATAGTACCTTGACAGAGAATAAAAATTTAACTCATATTTGATCAAAGCTCCGAATTAAATCTTGATCAATATTTATACAAAATAGTAATTTATGCTTTTTGACTAAGCTTCTCAGACTAATCCTTTCTTAATCCTGCCTAAGAACAAACTTCATCAAATCCTTCTCTTCAAGAGGGAGAGAGAGAGATTGACATTGTTTTTAATTGGGATGAACTTACCTGTCAAATAAAAATAATTAATCATGTAAATATATATTCTAAAAGGTAGTAACATATCTTTGATCAAACTTCAAGGATAAATACTGACTTCATCAATAGTACATGAAGGTCGTACAAAATAATAACTTGTGTTTAACTATGACCAGACGTGAAAAATACATGAATTAATTAACACCATACGACTGAAAAAGTGAAGAGAAACCCAAATTTATTTGTAATATTTAAGTCACTAGTGACGTATTCATAAATTGAACTTTTGTTTCATGTGGAAAAAATATTGGAGAAACAACTTTTATTTTGAATCAAGAAGTTCACATAGCAAGGTTAAACAATTCTTTAGTGCGGTATCTGTTATATATTCTCATCTTCTTGAAAAGCTGTAAAAAGACTGTTTAAGTACTTAAGTATGTGCTTTGAAAATATTTGATTACATACTTTTAAATCCGTCATGGAAACTGTGACAGTTCATTGCTACAAGACTTAATTTAACTTTTGTTGAGAATTATAATTGTTCAAGACAGTTATCATTCAGTGGTAGAACGATCGAATAATTACTATATATTTTAATGGCTTCATTTAAGTACAGTATTATACTTAATATATAATATATTATAACATTTACTTTCTAGCTCTTGATCATAAAACACATACAAATACGACAAAATCACGATACTACAGTACTTTACCCATTAACCCAATTGTCAATTTTTCCCCAATAATTTATTCTTCCCTATTTTCTCAACCAGTTTATGACATAACGATTACTTAAAATACATATGTCCAAATAATTAAAAATAGAATAATCTTTTCTTTTTTATTATTCTAAATGTTAAACATATCTTTAAACAATTGATAAAATACTTGTTTATTCGTTGTATTTAATTTTAGGTATGTGTAATATAAAAAAAGGAAAAACAACATCCTGATCATTCAGTTCTGCTTAACAAAAAATTTTTTATAGGTAGAGGTAGATAGATAGATATTTCGAAGAGGAAGTGGTTTCGTATACGCGCTACATTACGACTAGGTGGGTGATTTAGTCAATACACTTTTTTCCTGATAAAAGGGATTGGGATAGAGGGGAATTTACCCTCCTAAACGTGTGATTCTTCCTCGAGCATAGTTTATGCCCTCTTTTAATTGAACTTTTAAAATGCTAATGTATTCCATCTAAATGTGCAAAAAAAAACATAAAATTATACGCTTCATATACCATCGTTTGACTTAACTTGTTTTATTGTTGAACTACGAATTCAGATTTTTGGAACATATACATTCTGGCATTCGACGACTAAAAAAGAAAAAAAAACGCATTAACTCTGCTTTATAAAGTAATAGCGAACTAGTAATTACTTATCACAATGATGTTATTTTCCTTGCTTGAATTTCACAACTAGTATGTAAAACATTTGATTTTGGCAGGGTGCTGAATTACCCAAATAGGTCACTTGATCCGGGTGAATATCATAGACGATGATGTCAGGTTATCTATAGAAGGAACCTTGTTTTGTATCTCAGAATACGCCTCCGAACAGGGAAGAGGAAGTAGTTTCATATATGAACCAATAGAGGCCGCTCTCTCTCGTTCCGACGGAAAGCGAGATCCAATCCACACACGTACATTACGTATCAGTTTGTTGAGGGTAGGAGAACGCGTTGAGTCAGATGTTTCAATCTTACTTTGCGCGATGTGTACTGGTTTCACCTCTCGCCTCCTGACCCGATAATTCTACTTTTCATCAACTGGTATTCAGGCTACTACTTTCACTCGTGTTCCCATTTCCGAAAGTCAACAGCACTGCCAAAGTGTGTTTCGTTAGATTATTCATATGACAGTTTTATCGCTTATGAAAACGCACAAGAATTTTTGGACGAATAATTATAGAAACGTCGGTATATATTGTTTAATTTAATATATCCGGTACAATGCCGTACTATATTTGTAGTTATTACAATTCCGAGTTCAGATTATAAATTTGTTTTGTTAGTCACCTGTTTGATTCTACGAATAAAAAGAAACAATAACAACTTAATAATCGTTTAAAGTGCGAACTCTTTAATTCCGTAGTTACTTTATATCTGAAGTTTGACATCAGCCAGAGGAAACACAGGCAAGAAGCTTGAAGAAGTAGACATGAAACCAAAGGACTTCTCGAAACCTAAGTATCATGGCACATTCAAAAAATTCCTCTTGAAGCGTTATTGTAAGTATATGTAATAAGAGATTATTTACTATGTTCGTATATATATATATATATATATTACTTAAGGCGATGTTAATAACTTAATAACACTAGCGAACATTATGTGTTAATAGTTTTTGTCACTTCTGCTTTAAATTAATGACACTGTCACCGTGGCGTGAATTACCATTACTGAAAATTTGCGAAGTTTCATCACATGCATAGTAAATACAAGCATTTTCCCCGTTTGTGCTCGACCTTTGACCTGATTGTAATTATCCCTTTAATACGATACAGTATTGATACTTATAACATGACTTCTGATATGCTTTGTAAACTACAACCGTACATCACATATCGTACCAAATCGCTGAGTAGCTGATTTCTTGGACTTGAATTTATTGTACTTCGCCCTTTACAGTTACATCATGGATATGGGGTGTACGAAATATGAGCAGATTGGTAGAGACAGGTTTTTGGATGTAGTTGTGCTTTATGTTGAAGCACATCTGCATTATTTATTTATTTTTTTAGAAGTAGCAGTGAATTTACAAGAGATTAAGTTGCACAGGCACGTTTACACGGAAATGTTTGCTTTATGAGGAAATTGATATTTTAGCTCCAGTGATTAGATATGCGTCATACGTGATCAGTGAACGACACATGAAACCATCTCTTGTGGAAGACTGACTTAGAAAATTACTCGTAATGCGTCATCTATTTGGTTTACCATTGACAACTAATATATGCAATATGAAGAATGCCCTATATATCAGAAAGGCATCTGAATATATGTGTATTAACACCTGTAAATTGTCCGGAAGAATATTCGGGTGATGAATTGTATTTCATGTGAAACATTTTGACAGACTTATTAATCCAACTACTTAGAGAGGACGAAGATTAACTCTAGTTAGTAGTAGATCAATATGTATATATATTCTCTAAACACATAGACGAAGTCCGTTCAAAACGTTTCTCTTGATTATCGTCCTCCAACTTAAGTCAAAAGTAGCTTTTAAATTCATTGGATTATATAATGATGGCAAATGAATACACACTTTTCTATGTATACGTAGCAAAATTTGTGAAAGGAAATTGGGCTTTTGGGTTATCTAAGTGAAAGAAATAAGTTTGAAATAGTTTTATTTAAATAAATGTAAATAGTTATTACGTTTATACTGCACCACGGCTTTAGTTACAATCAAAATAATGCAACCATTTCAGATCTAGCTACTGTCTCCTACACGCCCAAGAGGCCTTTTGTATAGTGCCAGAATTCGTCAGTCGTGCTGGACGATGAGAGGCAAAAGATTCCCTGAAATGCTACATGTAGCATAATACTTAAAATTTCCTTTAAACGCCGAAAGCCTGAAAAGTACTAGAAACCCATAGACCCAAAATTGGTGACAAAAAATCATGCAAACTGCAGATGTCCCCATTTTCCACATTCCTCTTAATTTATTTGTTCATTGCGGATTCAAAACTAGAGACGTATAAATATAGCATTTCAGATCTACGCCCTATCTCCTATACGTCACTGATTAAATTAGTAGGAATGTGGAAATTGGATATCTGAGGTTTGCGTGATTTTTGTCACAAATTTTGGGCCTATTGGTTTCGGCGTTTAAACCGTAGCTTTCAACATGTAATCTTTAGTTAAATTTATATTAAGTATTAAACATAAACGTTCACCACTGTTTTCCCATCGTTGTAGTTTAAAAGACGTTTTATTTAACATGCAAAACCAGTTTGTAGAATAACATTATTTATCTTTAAGGATCACAGAAAATCAGGTTGGTGAAAGGATCGAAGTTGCTTTGGACACCTGTTTAACGGTTATATGTTTCAATTTTTTCATCTAAGTAAACATAACACACTGTATCAAAAATCATTTTGGTACAGTAAATAATGCCCCCCACCCCCAGTGGCACAGTCTACGGACTTACAACGCTAGAAACCGGGTTTCGATACCCGTGGTGGGCAGAGCACAGATAGCCCATTGTGTAGCTTTGTGCTTAACTACAAACAAACAAACCAATAGTAAATAATACTAGCGTTCAATCAGTTGCTTTATAGATTATGTACTATACATTTTCTACATGTAATTACCAAAGTACCCTTGGATATAAAAACCCGTCATTTATTAAACTTTCGTGTGTGATGGGAATCTTAACAATAGAGCCGGGATGTTGCGAAAAATGGGATAAAAGTTTAATGTTTCAAAAATGATCAATACATACAGTTCTCCAACTTGACCACATCTGTTTTCATTCGGGAACAAAGACATAATAAAGAATTTGTTGAAAGAAGATGGGTACGCATTCATGCTTATCGTACTTCATTTTAAGCTCCAGATATACAGATCGAAATATATATATATATAGCTCTTTTCGGTCATTGGCTCAGTGGTTCAAGGACACATATAGCTCCATCTTCCATCACAAGGAAAGCAGACATGCGCATAGACTGTACCAATATCATATCGTCTCAGTCACAATAGATGTTTCTCTTATGACGTCATCGTCCCTGATCAGACGCTAGTTTTTACGAGCCGCAGTAAGCTAAACGGCTTAGATGCTACAAGAAGAAACTTTATATACTTTGTTCAGTACAGTCAAAGTGTTTCAGTTATGTTTACATTAGCATCCAGAAAATTATTATATTTCAGAAGACTGCGGATAGTAACTGAATAGGAGTTTATTGTTATAATATGTAAAATGATCGACTCCTCATATTTTTCTAATACAGTTGTTACGTATTAGAATTTCAAATAGCCTGAAACTGAGTTAACTGATATTTTTTATTTAGTAGTTAAATTGTACTTAAGTAGTTAAGTAAAAGCCGATATATAGTCAGTTTATGATATTTGCCAATAAGATTGATACACACAGTTTTCTTTTTTTAACACAAATATGTTTTAATATAATATACACACAACAATACAATTTACAATAATAGTTACTACAAACAATGATTTATAAAAAACAGTTTCACAAACTTACAAACAATATAATGTCGTCTTTCTAGTCTGGAACTTCCTTGATATCGAGGGTTCACGATGAGCAAGTTAATTACGAGTTCGATTCGCTTAACGGGAGCTAGCTAGCTTTGTCCTTCACTGATCGCACGCCGATGTTTCCACCGGTGACGTTAGGTAATGTTTTCGTAAAAATAATAATGTCCGATGAGAATCCACTGAAGTTAAATGATTTGTAATGTTCGAACTTTGTAAAGGCTCCTGGTCAAATATCTGAAGTTTTCCGATTGGTAAGCGTTATAACAATCACAGTTATAGCTTCCAAAGTATTATAGAACACTGATTATAGCGAACTAATAATAGATACTCTTTTTGGCGCGTCGCGTTGGTTATATATATATAGCCGTGTGGAGGCGTTCTAGAAATTTCAGTTTTACATAACAATATAAATTTAAGCGTTTAAGTACACACATATATTGTTGATTCTTACTCTCGAAAATCTTCTACAACTTTGGAGAATAGGAGGGAGTT
>NW_013666654.1:259076-261972 GCF_000517525.1 Limulus polyphemus | reverse complement strand
AGGCTATGCATGTTTCTGAATATAAATTTAATCTAAACAAACCTTGATATTAAAATAAATATATAATAACAAATTCGTTACAAAGTCTATTCTACCAAGTGTACCATAATGAAATATACCAGGGAAGATTGAGCTAATGCTATACTAGTTGGAGTTAAGACTGATGTCACGTCTTAACCATGTGAATAATATTAACTTTCAATCAGAGTAAGCTATGTACTTAGCGGGAAACTACAGGTAAATCAGCAATGTCAGTACCCCATACAAGCTCTAATATAAATAACATAAAAGTAAAATAATTTAACAAATACGTTAACAAGCACAGCAATTCCCAAAACAACATTCGTGGGTTATTGTAAGTTTCATGACATCATCTAGTGTAGAAAAGTTTTAAAATCAACCAAAATGTTGAATCATAAATCACTCAGTAGCATGTTTTAAAGTTTTTAATAAAACAATGCAGCACTATGGTTAAAAACAGTAGCTTATCGCCGTTCTTTTTAACAAATGCCGAAGATACTGGTTTACTTTGGCTTATCCTGAAGCGTAGGAGAAGCGTTACGACAGCAGAAGTCGCGCGACGCAGGGAGCATATGCGCTGGGGTTTCTAGAAGGATCGTGACTTAGTGGGCAACCTCACGAATGTCCCAGCGTTTGCTAGACACCCTCTTTTTTTAGTATATAAGCCGGAGATAGATTGAAGAGACAGAATCGAGTCAAGCAAGCAGCAGGCACCTTAAGTAAAGTGTGTGAATCGCTGTGAATTATAGCGTGTGTTTATAAAAGTAGTTAAGTTTAAAGTGACTGTGAAAATTAAGTGTATTACAAAGTTTGTAACGAGAAAGAATAAACTAGTTTAATTAAGAAAGGACTTGTATCGTTGAAGTTTCTCGGAAAGAATTTTTACGGGAAATTATCAAACAAGCAGATACATAACAGAGTGATAACTTCAGCCTGTTAATTCGTAGTAGAGAATAAAGAACTAGTTGTAGGTAAAATTTTACAAAAATACCTATTTATAATGAAACTGTCAAACTACGTTTTATTCTGGTTTTTTTCAACTTTTTCATCATAATTTTTGCCAAAGTATAGAAAGAGCACTATATACTTGAATTGCTTGGTTCTTTCCCTTTCCTGTTGGGCCTCTTGACATGGGGTAAAGTAGTCCATGTATATGCTGGGAAGGTTAATTGCATAACAAGGAAGGAAATAATTCAGCATTGTTGGCACGTGAGAAAGTAAACTTCCCGTAATCATGGTGACGCAATACAATTCTATTATAATACCAAAGCACGTGCTTGTTGACGTAAGGCGCGCGACGTAAACATTGTGTAAATTCTGAAAAAAAAAAAAAACATACAGTGTTTGTATAACTGTCTCTGGTTCAAAATGACAATTTTATCACAAGGTTAAAATTATATTTATATCTCCCATGTTTGAAGACAGTTATGTGTTTGTCAGTTCTAACTTTTTCAGTAATTGTAGTTTATCAACCATTAGTAAATGGAGAATTAGCCTAACAAGCTGTTGAAAAGGTTTTGTTTCTAAAGGTAGCTTGGGGTTTACTTGCTAGCATATCAAGACATATTTATCTGTTAGAAGGTAACAGTGCAGAATGGTTATAATAGTTCGTAATGGAATAACATTGCTCATTTATTAGGCTATTGTTACTTTGGCTTTTTAATAATAAAAATGTTAAATAATTATTACAGCAGTAATTGAACTTTTAATTTTTACCATTACTTATTACTTATACTTATTTTTCTTAGACACTGATCGCTGATGCAAAAATCTGTCATCGTTGTTCAAAAGTTAGACCAAATGCATTACTAGGAAATTATTTTGAAAATAGAAACTGAATACTTTTTAAGTACAAATAAACTATCACTCAAAGAAATTCTAAGAAACCGGTAGCTAACGTGTAAATTTATATGCTGTACGATTGAAACGAAGTCGAGTGTCAACATTTCACGTGTTGTGGTTACTGTACATGTCGTACGCATACATTTTAGGTGCAGTTCCTGGTTGGTGTTTTTATCATATGCTCTGGCACAAGTCCAGTTCCCGTATATGCTAACATGGTTAACAGTGTATTGAGTTTCTTCCTTATGAAAGCAGTACGAAATTTCAAACAAATGACATTTTTTGTGTACTCCAGATTTTTCAAGGCCTTCCTTTTATGTGTCTAATTTCGTTTTTTTTTTTACTATTAAATGAGTTCTTTAGTGTCAAAAAAGAAAATAAATGGCACATGTTTTTTATACATTTTTCCTATTAAACAGGAAGCATGTAAAAAGTGAACCAACGTGCAGCATGTGCTTTCGTGTACTTCTGATTTAAAGCCTTGAGTACTTATCCGTTAGCTTTCGAATTTCTCAACTTGGACGTAATAAAATTTAACACAGTTATGTAATGTGCGCGCGCGCGCAGATTTATGTCAACATTCATCTGTTAAACGAAATTACGATCGTCAAATATATATATGCTTTCAGAACAACTGTTTGAAAAAAATAACAAATCATGTTTTTGTGACTCTTCTGAGAAAATGTGTGTTATAACGTGCCTTTTTTTTTTTTGAAGTATATAAAAATAGACCACACCTGGCAAAGTATTTCCTAAACAATACAAAAACTCGTTTATCCATGTTAACCACATACACAGAACTTTCTTAGCACAAAAATTAAATATCATATGCATAGAAGCTTGCGTTAAGCATATTCTAAAAAACAAAAGGAGCGTTAAAAATTTTATTGGTCACACTTTAAAAATTTCTCGTTTTACTTTTACTAATGTTTCTAATTATAACACGTTAGTTTCACGCACACTTATATTGATTTCAGAATGAATCATTTTAGTTAAATCTGTATGTGTGTGTGTATATATATATATCATAATA
>NW_013666654.1:255842-258109 GCF_000517525.1 Limulus polyphemus | reverse complement strand
TAAATATAACCAACGCTACGCGCCAAAAAGAGAGTATCTGTTATTAGTTCGCTACAGTCAGTGTGCTATAAAACTTCGGAAGCTATAACTGTGATTGTTATAACGTTTACCAATCGGAAAACTTCAAATATTTGACCAGGAACCTCTACAAAATTCGAACATTACAATTCGTTTAACTTCAGAGAATTCTCATCGGACATTAGTATTTTTACGAAAACATTACCTAACATCACCGATAGGAAAATATCGGTGTGTGTAATTACGTTTTAATATACTTGAAAATTTTTTGGTGTACAAAACTTGAAGATAGCTTTTCTATGCGGAAACATTTGTCAGCTGAGTTCTTGCACAGATCTTAAAATATAACGTTGATAAACGGAAACATCGGCACATGTAGATATGTAGATCTTGAAAGTCGAGTTGTTCAAAACTATTACAAACAATGACTTTTAAACAAAAATTTCACAAACTTACAAACATTATAAAGTCTTCTTTCTAGTCTGGAACTTCCTTGATATCTTATCGAGGGTTCACGATGAGCGAGTTAATTAAGAGTTGATGTAGGTACGATTCTCTTAACGGGAAGCTAGCTAGCTTTGTCCCCCGTTATGTACCAGCCCGACGGGAATCGTTCATTTTTGCACTCTTTTTTTTCATGAGACATTGGACAGTGTGTCCTACCGAACTCCTGGATTGGTCGTGCGAGGTTGTTACTGTGCGAGTCAAGAAACCAGGACAACTAAACACCTAAAACATTGACGAAGTTGGACATTTAGACACCACTTGTTTATTATAAAATTAAGCAATATTTACAACAGACATGTTCCATGTACAACACTATATAAGTATATAAAATACCCGAATATATCTAGGCCTAATACATTACCAGTTTAATTTGCTTCATTATATGATAGCATATAAAACTATTGGCTATCGTTGGACCCAGCGGTGATCCCATTTAGCTGGGCACAACTGACATAATTAAAGGGGAAATGGTTGAATTTTCATGCTATCATGAACGCAAATGGGTAGAAAACTGACCTTGTGAATTCAAACCTGTCCTTTACTTCGTTATATGAACTGTATAGATATTTACTCCATTATATATATATATATATATATATATTATCTCCATTATATGTAATTTAAGTGTGTTGCGAAGTTTTAAATGTTTTAACACCCCTCTAGGATTATTAGGTGTCTAAATGTCCTACTTCCTCATTCTTTTAGGTGTCTAATTGTCCAGTTACCGCGCGTCAAGCACTTCAGAATTTGGCAAGGGGGACAGTTTAAGCCCCATGTCCAGCTAGTCGACCTCAAGGATCATATAAGGCAGTGTTCCCGAACTGGGAGCCTCCCCCCAATATGTGTCTCAGAATATATCCTAAGGGAGATGTGTGAGAAATTTCACGAATAAAACAAATACCGCACCCTACTCACTAATAGGAAGAAGTATCTCACATAAAATGTAATTACTTTATGTTAACATGCATGTTTGTTTGATCCTGTGGTGTACTACAGTTTTTTAAATGTATTGATAGTGGCACATGGGATTTTTTTGCTTGGATGGAAAGCAACAAACGCCACAGACAAAAGGGTGTATGGGAAAATACCTTTTGAGAACCACTTGTTTAAGGAAAACGATCTATGAATTTCAAAACGCGTGCTTTCGATATGTTTGACGAATAACGAAGAAACCTAATGAGGCCAACACAGAGCTTGTATAAAACCTGAGGGTACTTTGATTAGTATGTTTCCACCTTTTTTGTTCGTGCAAAAGTTATTACATTTTAAAATGAGCACAAACATTTGTAGACACCTTGTTACGTATTAGAATTTCAAATGGTCTGAAACTGAGTTAATTGATAATTTAAATTTAGTAGTTAAATTGTACTTTGGATTTAGTATTTAAATAAATGCCGATATATAGTCAGTTTGTAATATCTGCCAACAAAATTGATACACAGTTTTCTCTTTTTTTTTAAACACTGCTGGAAGAAATGTTCGATATCTTGAATCATGGTTTAGGTCAAAACTATTTAGATTGTTTTGAACCTTACGGGTTTTTATACCAACTTATGCTATAACACGTCTTTAGTTTCTTCGTTTCCAAAAGTTTTTGTGTGTTAAAAACTGTTCCAAGATATAAAACACCTTGTTAGCCTACTAAAACATTCCTAAAAGTCCCCATGGTCAGTTGAATTGTCTGACTTGGTCCTTTCCAGAGAAAGCAGCGTGCTAAAATCTGAAACAATTTTTCTACCAAG
>NW_013666654.1:251772-254842 GCF_000517525.1 Limulus polyphemus | reverse complement strand
CGCAATACATATTTAACAGTATAAACCATGTATGTTTCTAAATATAAATTTAATCCAAACAAACGTGGATATTAAAATAATATATAATAACAAATTCGTCACAACCTTGTATAATTAATTTCTGTAACAGTGACTCCTTTTGAATAAAAATTGTTCGATGAGCAGTTGGTAAAAAAAACAAAATACACATAACATAGGCGTCAGAAAATAATTTGTTGAACTTATTATTTAATCATTTCTTTGCCAGTAGAGTGAGTAAAATCGTCAAGTGAAATGCTAAAAGAAATCGTCCAGTATATGATACACACACACGTGAGTTTAAAGGTCGAGGAAACTCACTTCAAGCCTCATCTAATTCTTATTCATATTTATGTTTCATCATATTTGCCTATTCTTTGTAAACCTCTAAAATTCGAATCCTTTTATGAGAAACGAAATGCCACATTTTATATTCCACACAGTTGCAAGGCCAGACAGATATTACTCAGTGAAGAATACTACATTTCTGTTGTACAAGTACAATAATAGTTTTGAACTTGTAAATGTTTTTATAAAGTTAGATTTAAGCTGTGTTTTATTCCTTTCTCACCCTTTATCCTCACCTTGCAGAGATTTCTACGCATTACATATGTTCTAATTTTGGTAGTTGGATTGGATTATTTCAATAAGCTACTTAATTTAAAGCAATGGTTTGCAAGTGTTGATTTCGGAATCCACTATTCCTTTATTTATATGCCTCAAAACATCTACACTATACATGTTAAAGCAACAAATTGTTGGTGTGTGTGTTTGTGCATCCATTACTGGTTAATGATATCTTAATAAACTATTACTATTACGTCATATTATAGCCACTAGTTGTCAGAGGAACTTACGGTGCGTACGTAATCAACCAACCCAACAAAAATTATGGTCGGGGGTTTATTTAGTTTATTTGGTTTAAGTGTAAAACTACATAATGGGTTATCTGCGCTGTGTTCACTGCAGCTAATGAATCCCGAATTTTAACCATATGGTCAGTTGAGAAAAACAATCGTCGTTCGTTTTCTTTAAAAATTGAGTAATAACTTAGTATCAAAACGTTCACACTTTGACATAGACAAGGAATTCATCTTTGAAGTTATGGAAGTGTGTGACAGTGCAACTGTGTCATTACTCCTACTTCTACAAATAAAAATGCTAATAATCACAGTGTACAAGTAAACAATTTGCTTACCTATTGATTTGTTAAAGAAAAAACTGTTATACTCTTATTTATTTATTTTTCTCTCTCTTTTTTTTTCTGTTGTGTTTTTCTTTCCAACTTCCGGCTCGCGAACTCGTGGCCTTCACCGCCATATCGATCGCAAGCTAAGTTTATCAGAGTGTGTGGTTTCTTCGCCACGTGCCGCATTTGAGGCTACAAGATCGATAGGTTCTTTTCAGTCAATGACACTAACTTGTTTGCTTCTCCTTTTATGTATGTCTGTTGGTACTGCCAGCTAGTCGTGGAAACCTTAAGATTTTGCCGACTCACGGACTTAGTAATGCAACTTATATTAACCTATAACGCACTGACTTCAATTGCTGAGCCCAGTTCCTGTTTGACATTGTGTTACATCACTATTGTGCTATCCTAAGTGATGCTAATAATGTGCTTGTCATGTTTAAAAAAAAAATCAGAAAAAAGTTGAAATAAGTATAAACGCTATTGGAACTAGTCGTGGTGACACTAAAAAATCAAGAAGCAACATTATGTGCAACTAACAACAGTGTAATTTTATAACTTAGCTGTTTATTTTATTTAGATAAAAAAAAATCGAACCTTTACGATTATATATTTTTAACAAATTATGTTGTAGATTTAACGCTTTCAATTGTATTTATCTATAATTTCCATTTCTTGACAAAGACACTATGTACGTGAGCGTGATGTAATTACGCTGCTCTTTACAGTCGAATACGACTGTTTTTAGACAATATGAAATGCCTGTATGTGCTATATACTGATAATACAAAGGATATTTAAATTTTTACACATGAATACTTCATATCAGGCTCCAGATACAAGCACTTATGTGTCATTTTTTATATTCTAAAACTGATGTATGATAAAAATGTTGATAAGGACCTGTAAACATGAGTGTAGGGAGTCTTTATTTGTATCATGTATTGTTACGACAGCGGAAGTCACGTGACGCTGGAAGCATGCGCGCTGGAGTTTCTAGAAGAATCATGACTGTTCCTGGAAACTCTAGTCTTTCCTAAGCGCCCTCTATTTTAGTATATAAGCCGGGCAAATAAAGCGGAGATATAATTGCAGATAGACAGATATAGAGACAGATAATCGAGTCAAGCGAGCGGTAGTGACCGTAAGTAAAGTGCGTGAATCGTTGTGTTTACGTTAAAGTGACTATGGAAATTAAGTGTATTGCAAAGTTTTATTGAGGAAGAATAAACTAGTTTTATTTAAGAAAGGACTGGTATCACTGAAGTTCCTCGGGAAGAATTTATACCGGAAATTCACAAACGACCAGAGACGTAACAGTATAATGAACAGGTTCGTTTTGAATTTCGCGCACAGCTACACGAAGGCTATTACGCTAGCCGTCCCTAATTTAGCAGTGAAAGGCAGCTAGTCATCATCAACACCCACTCTTGGGCTACTCTTTTACCAACGAATAGTGAGTTTGACCGTTATATTATAACGCCCCACGGATCAAAGGGCGAGCATGTTTGATGGGATAGGGATTCGAACCCGCGACTTACAGATTGCTAGTCAAGCGTCCCTAACAACTTGGCCATGCCGGGCCAGAATGAACAGCAACTGCTAATATTTTTTAACATCTTGTATAAATAAGTATAAATTGAATCTACGGATTATTTGTATTACTGAAATAAAAGAACTACTTAAAATAGCTTATATTTAACAATTCATCAACCACAATTCGACTTTAACACATTACCAATATATTTAAAAAACTTGATATCATAAACCTAATATTAGTTTGTTTGTTTTGAGTCACGCTTTAACTAGCACGAGGGCTGTCTTCGTTAGCCTTCGCTAATTTAGCAGTGTAAGACTAGAGGG
>NW_013666654.1:244926-250951 GCF_000517525.1 Limulus polyphemus | reverse complement strand
TAGTCCTTTGATCCGAGTATACTGTCTCGAACCCTGGGCCCTTCGATCCACAGGTTAACACGCTAACCACCACATAGAAAGTACGGGGTATTTAGTCCTTTAATCTGAGTATACTGTCTCGAACCCTGGGCCCTTCGATCCACAGGTTAACACGCTAACCACCACATAGAAAGTACGGGGTATTCAGTCCTTTAATCTGAGTATACATTTTTAAAGAAAGCATTGATTGCTCTGGATACTCTTTTTTAGTAGCTGTAATGTATAAACTACATTATTTACATTTGTTATCATAATTTCTGTGTAGATAACCTTCACGTGGTACTCAGTGTATTGTAGATTAAGACACAGAGTGGACTGATACTTAGTGTATTGTATAAACTGCATTATTCACATTTGTTATCATAATTTCTGTGTAGATAACCTTCACGTGGTACTCAGTGTATTGTAGATTAAGACACAGAGTGGACTGATACTGAGTGTATAGTATAAACTACATTATTTACATTTGTTATCATAATTTCTGTGTAGATAACCTTCACGTGGTACTCAGTGTATTGTAGATTAAGACACAGAGTGGACTGATACTGAGTGTGTTATAAAGACTACATTGTTCACATTTGTTATCATAATTTCTGTGTAGATAACCTTCACGTGTTATTGAGATTGGTGGAATAGTTAGGGTGCTCTAGGGAGGAAAATTCACGTTTTACTGTCAAAAAGACACGCCCTGCATTTTCGAGCCATAGAAGCGCTATAAGAGTGACAGTCAAATCCAATTAGTTGGTCAAGAAGAAGAAGCCCAAGAGTTGGCGGTGGGTGCTGTAGCTTAGTGTAAGGTTTCTCATTCGCATGCAAGTCTAGGGAAATACTCAGATCTTTCCCTCGGTTGGATGAAACCCGAAACGTACTTAGCCTTTAAAGTGAGATACTAAAGTAACGTAGAAGAGAGGATAATAGGAATTTTTGCTTTACTGATTAAATTTATTGCGGTTCTCATACTACAGAATCATTTTAAAACTGTATCAAAATTTTCTTCAGCATTCTTCAGTTTGATTTTTTGATTTTGGTCATTGTTTGTTCGTAATTAAGCACAAAGCTACACAATGGGCTATCTGTGCTCTGCCCACCACGGGTATCGAAACTCGGATTCTAGCTTTTTAAATCCGCAGACATGCCGCTCTGCCACTGGGGGGGGGGGGGTCAGCTTAGTCATTACTGACACAAAGAATATTATGGCCTTGGTAATTTTCAAAAGTAACCACGCCAGGGGTTTATTAGGCTTACCTAACACAGCAACTAAACATCGTGTGTGAATCATGTAGCGTACTAAACCTTCGTATAAGATGAAAACCAGGCACCACTTATTTCTATTTTTGACTACAGTTCATACAGTGTCATGTCACATATACATATGTGAATGTTGCAACCGTTGACACAACGAACAAGTCTTGTGGGGCGCAGGTTCCCCCGTGGTTGAAGAGCCGGATTCGAATCCTCGCGATACTACAACGTATCCCATATCGTTGATACAACGAACAAGTCTTCGACAAACTTGTGGGGCGCAGGTTTCCCCAGTGGTTGAAGAGCCGGATTCGAATCCTCGCGATACTACAACGTATCCCATATCGTTGATACAACGAACAAGTCTTCGACAAACTTGTGGGGCGCAGGTTTCCCCAGTGGTTGAAGAGCCGGATTCGAATCCTCGCGATACCACAACATATCCCACCACTACTTAAAGCTGTGCTTGCGTTACAAGAATGACAGTCAATCTCTTAGAGTAAATAGTGGGTGGTAGGGTGCTGCTGACTAGGTGCCTTCTCTCTGGTCAATAATTCAAAATTAGGACATCAAAGGTAGCCTTAGTATCTTTGCCATAAACACAAAATATATATAAATTGTTTGTTTGTTTTGAATTTCGCGCAAAGCTACACGAGGCTATCTGCGCTAGCCGTCCCTAATTTAGCAGTGTAAGACTAGAGGGAAGGCAGCTAGTCATCACACCCACCGCCAACTCTTGGACTACTCTTTTATCAACGAATAGTGGGATTGACCGTCACATTATAACGCCCCCACGGCTGAAAGGACAGCATGTTTGGTGGGATGGGGATGCGAACCCGCGACCCGCAGATTGCGAGTCGAGCGTCCTAACCACCTGGCCATGCCGGGTCCCTAATATTAGTTTACGAGAATTTTTGCACTTTTGCAATTTATCAGTTTTTAAAATATTATATTTCGTTGGTGTATAATAAAATTAAAGGACACGACATGCACATATATCATGATTTTATAATTGTGGGATTTCAAGCAAATGGTGTTTTTTTTTTTTTCTATTTAAGTGTTGTACCAGTTTTTATTAAAAGTAGCTTTTTTATGTTTTCAAGTTATTTTGTACAATAAAAATGTAACTTCTGGGCTCTAGAAAATTTGGTAGCTCTAACACTTCATATAATTCGACAGTCTGACTTGTAAACTCATAGAAAACAACACCTGTAGATACCAATGTATATAATCAACCAATAGCGGGGATAGTTGCTGAAGCCCACCAGAAGGAGCTTAGTCGAAGTGGGTTATTGTGTCAGTGTGTTGCACCGACTGACTGCCCTTTGTTGTTCTAGATATTGATGAAAATGTTGTCACGTCTTTATGGAAAAGTGTAAGTTATTTATACGATGTACGCTGAAATACTAAAATAAATTTAAGCTATAAAAACACAATAAAAAGGTCACAGATGTTTTTTTTTAAATGTACCTGAATTTTGGAAGACCACCAAATCTCGTACAATTAGTGCTATTTTGTATGAAGCATAAAGTAGTAAAAAAGTCAAAATGAATATTTATCCACTTCATTATGCTTCAGAAAAAAATTGATAATTTCAAAGTTGATTGCATATTTAAGCAACAGCTATTTGTACGAATAAATAAATACTACTTCAAACCATTCGTTTCTCGTCGAAACACTATGTAGCGTAATCCAAACTACTTTAATACCTGATCATACTGTTACGACAGCGGAGGTCATGTGACACTTGTAACACGTCATGCGCTTCTAGAACGTTCATGAAACCTCGAGAGGTTACTAGATATGCGGTATTCTTGTATATAAGTCGCCAAGAACTGACGGCAAGAATATGTAATTGAACTGCGGACAGAGAGAGACGAGCACGTGTGACGTTCGTTGTGAATTACAGCGTTTGTTATAGCGCGACTGTGGAGATTAAGTGTATTGCAAAGTTGTATTCAGCAAGAATAAACCAGTTTTATTTAAGAAAGGACTCGTGTCGCTAAAGCTTCATCGGAAAGAAATTATACGTAAAATTAACTAACGAACAGAGACGTAACGATACGTTACTTTTTATTATTCGGTTTATCAGTATAGCTGAGTTTGTTTCCTGGTTCTCAACATTTAATCCAATGTAACCTACCAAAAGTTAAATGTGTTTATTATATAGTTACGTAGCAACGTGTGGAATGAGAAAAGATCTAAAAATCTGATTATGAGAAATGAATCTCAAAACAGATTTTCAGTAGTAAACATGAAATAATTTGAGTTCATGTGTAAGTTAGGCTCGATAGCTGTAGCTTGTAATTTGTATAAATTACTGAAGTTTCGAAAAACATTTGGATTAAAAATAGACCACGATTATATTAACTTTCTCCGGTGAATATCACCGGAACTACATGAAATGTGCAGGACTATCGCACAAAACAAATGAAGAAAAAGTTATTTCAACACATTAAATACTACTTTAGTTACATACGTGGTCATGGCCTTGATGGGGGTCTAAGTATGTGCCCGGGAAATTAGCGCACAATCACTGATCTTCAGGTCGTAATAATAGTATTTCTCCGCAAAATCATAAAGTGTAGTAGCTGACCCTCAGAGGTCTTAACAAAATACCTAAATACTGATTAAGTTTTTATATGTTGTGATTGTGATAAGTACACGTCTATATAACTAATTGCTGTGAGTTTGAAAAAAATAATACACAATCGTATTTAAACTTACATATATGTTTAGATTGATATTAGTCAATTTTTTTGGCTATAAGAAAAGGGAAGTTAGGAAGACAATATTTAAATATTCTTTGTTAAGTGTCCAGTTTAATTCATTATATATGAAGTTTTCAAATACAAAATCAGGTAATCTTTCACGTTTGTATAATATCTACTGGAATCAATCTCGACTTCCTGTCATTAGGCTACTAATAGTACTAATTGGAATTAAACTTAAGTTGTACAAGTGTATATTTAATGCTGCCTTCAACAGAGCACTGCTGGGATCGAGTTTGATCGTTAGCATGTATGATTTAATTAGTAATTACATTTCAGTTATATTGACTCTCCAGGTTAAATCCCATGTGCTTATTATTTAGACCCTAGTCCAAGTTGCAGTGTGGTCATACCTCATGGTGCTGTATTACACAACGACAATTCTACACATCCACTCTATGTCGAAAACTAAAAGAAAAAGCGCACTTACATTCTCTCTATAACCTTTCATCACCCTACAAACCGTATATTTTATTTCTACTAGAGTCCGTAATATTTTAAATTTCGCACTTTTTTGTGTTGGTTCCTTTGCGAGGGAAGAATTTATTCCTGGGAGAGATTTGGGAGAGGCAAATAATAAAAACATTTAATTACACAAATTTACATTTCATAATCTTATACTGATTTCTTGACAGCTTTAGACACAACCTTACGATTGCACGACAGTTTTGTATCTTACTGGCCAAAGTCAAAGATATTTTAAAAAGTGATGACAGCCCCACCTATATTCCCGCCAATAGATTAAATTATGCTTATCATCACATGCATAAATTTCAACTATTTCTAAGGCCCAAAATGTTTGTAATATAAAAACCAATTTTATCATATTTGTACTTTCAATGATATTTTTACAAATATAATACTAATTATAAAGTCTGTAAGTTTTTTTTTTTTTACACAAAGATGAGGAAACATGTATAGGGAGTTGATTTCATCATTGCTCAATGCTCTGAATTTGTTTATACATTACTTTTTCCTTGTTATCCAAACAACGATCTTAGTCCTCGGAGTAGAAAAACTTAACAAATCAAAGTTCTAGTGAGACAAAGAAAGCTGATTAATTAAAGTGAACGAAGGTATTGGCTCACGGCTGTAGCCTAGTTGTACAAAAACACAAAAAGAAGTGCGGAGCTGTGGCCTTCAACGTACCGTTAGCTTACCAGGACTTCGCCTTGGAGTTATTATAACCTTGAACGTTGCAAGCTTCTTTGAACGCCTACTAAAGTCAAGGGAGGCGGACGTTCACCCTTCTCTTCCCAGCATTGCGCCATGCACGCGCAATTAGTTTGTCCTTCACTACGTGAACGGCTATTTGTTTATTAAAAACAAAACAAGAAGCGAGAAAAGTTGGACAGGTGGCGCCGTCTGGTAAGTCTGCTCCTTAATGATTGAGTTAGCGCGAAATTAAAGATATTCATGTGTGACCTCAATAGTTTTTGACGAAACAGCTGGCACAAAGAGAATACGTTTTTTTTTTCTTCTTTTCTTTCTTTTTTTTTATATGAGAGTTTAATCGAAACTAGAAAGGAAAAATGCATGTATTCATATATAATAACATAATGTACTGCGTCGTACAATTACATACAAGTATGTGTTCAACTAGAATTGTTTGAAATAACTGTAATTTTATATAAAGAATTTATTGAGTATAGTTGATAATACAAAGATGTGGATGATTTTCAGTCTGTTATAAAGTTATTCTAGATTTTGTTCTCAACTGTTGTTGTACTGTAAACCAACATTCGTTTATGGTTATCCCATGTGGTCTAGTGGCTAGGATACCTGGCTCTCACTCAGGAAGCCCGGGCTCGATTCACTGCATGTGAACGTATTTCTCTTTGGTCCGGCATGGCCAGGTGGTTAGGGCGCTCGACTCGCAATCTGCAGGTCGCGGGTTCGAATCCCCGTCACACCAAAAACATGCTCGCCCTTTCAGCCGTGGGGGCGTTATAATGTGACGGTCAATCCCACTA
>NW_013666654.1:238413-243926 GCF_000517525.1 Limulus polyphemus | reverse complement strand
TTAGGGACGGCTAGCGCAGATAGCCCTCGTGTAGCTTTGCGCGAAATTCCAAAACAAACAAACAAAGAACTTCTTTCAGTGTTTGCATTTTTAGTAATACTTTTTGCAAAATTAACTGACCCAGTAAATAGTGATATCAAAAAACTAAAAAAAAGATCTTTCATAAGTAATTTCCTTCCTTCTAGTTATATATATATGCTGGTAAATGTTTGTTACAGCAATAGACAAACAAAAAAAAGCAAATAGCCAAGAAACCTGAATACAAGTCAGCCTTGACTGCGTACATAGAACTCATGACGTACTTGTTATTTGTGAAATTGCGCATTCCATCCATTCTCCTCTCTCTCTCCGCTCTTCTGTTGAACGACCTGTATCTGGGTCAGGGACAGCCAACTGTGTGTGTTTCATTGGTGGGTAACGTGGAGAGGTAAGTGTTACCCGGAAAAAAAAAACTGAAATACTTTTTGGCTGGTGAGAATTCGAAGAACTTGTATTTACAGCAGAAACGTTTTTTTTTGGGGGGGGGGATGTTTGTTGTTGGGTAAAAAGCTAAATGTGATACATGTTCTTTGTTCACCGCAGGGATCGAAGCCCATATTTTATCGTTAAGTGTCCTGAAACTGCTGAGCCACCGGGGGACCTTTGTTAAAGAACAAAAACAACTAAAGAGACGATAGACACCGTATCGCAGTTATCATTTTGGGTATTTTCTTGTCGACTTCTAATCTCCACCTTGTAGATTCGTTCTTTGCTGTACGCCCACCAGTGGCACAGCGGTATGTCTGGCGGACTTACACGCTAGGTAACCGGGTTTCGACTACCCGTGGGTGGGTAGAGCACAGATACGCCTATTGTGTAGTCTTTGTGACTTTAATTAACAAAAAAAAATTGTTGTAATTCCAGCAGTATTTTGGTAAGGTTAAACCTACATATCTAGTTTACACTATTATCTGTCCTAAAAAGTTTGGTACACTATGCCATGTAGTCGAGCAGTTCTTACAAGTGACTTGACCAAAAAGAGCGACAATTACGAGTGAACAAAAATGCCTAGGAATATCTTAATGTTTCTATGTTATTGACATTTACACTTTTGAAGTTAATATTGCAGCCTTACCTTAGTACATGGAATTAGGACTAACCTGATTCTCTTAAGTTGGTCGAATTTCATGAAACGTTATGGGGATTGCGACGATAAGTATAAATCTAATACGGGGGAGCCCAAATGATGACTTTGTTTATTCAAATTAGATTTTAGTTTTCTTATATGTTGATTTATGGCATTATGCATTTCTTAACGGTTTCTTGCATAAAATTGGCTATCACTAATTTAGGAGTTATTTTTTTTAGTTCTAATTTTTATTGCTAGCTTACTCTGAGCAAAATTTATTAATAATTACACTGGGCTATATACCAAAATTATAAGAAACAGCAATGTGATAAAACAAAAACAGATCAGAGGAAAATAATTTACTTCTTCTGTATCTGTATATGCTAACGATATTAAACACTGTGAAGGTTTCCTTTACACAAGTATTATAATAAAAAACAATTCGCCTGAGTCCGCAGTGTCAGGGGCCGAGCTCAGCCTAGTGATTAGCGTGTGCTGCCCTTTAGGTTCAGTGATTCACTTCCCGTTATTAACACATTAAAAAAAAAGCGCTCTGCACTTTCGGGCCCTAGATGCGTTACAAGTGTGCCGATGAAATCCCACAAATCAGTTTGAAAACAGTAGCCCAAGAGTTGGTAGTGGGGTGGTGTTGATTAGGTGCCTTCTAGCTTAGTCTATCACCCCAAATTTGTAACTTTGTGCAAAATTATAGATATTGTAAAAGTGGGACTTGGGATAAATATTTATACAGTAGCCGACACATTGATTCTTGCCCTACAACCAACCTACTTTCTGAACGCAATAGAAACATGACCTTCGTATGGCTGAATGGAGTGTTGCCAAAATACAAGTTCATAGACCCAAGATTCCGTGTGGTTTGCCTTGCGAAACCATGCTGCTTTTGCTATTTTCCGACTCTAAATATTAAATATGACCTTCTTTAGGATATTAAAGCATTTTAATCTCAGTGTATTGTATTAGTAGTTGTTGAAATGTGTACTTTGTGTTAATTTTATTATCTCTGTAATTCGCGACTTATTATTCGCAACTGGAAAAAGAGACCAATTATGAAACACCTGTGATTGTTGAGGGGATGTTAGATACGCGACATACCTGTTTCTTTCAGCAAGGTGGTTAAAGCTATGCGGGGAAACCTGTTACTTCTTGTTATACATATGTTACGTCATTTGTTTACGTTTAGTAATTTGATTGTTCAGTTTTATTTCCGTCAGATTGCTTTCTATTATCAATAATGATGGTACACGCATTCAGTTTAAATCGGCAAATTATCAAATGATCACGCTGTTCTTGAAAAGTTACAGAATATAGTCACTGGTTATAAAATCGTGTACAGTGAAGTTTGAAAATCATGAACTAAGACTAAAAGATAAGGATCTGGTATTCAAGACAGTTGTTGATCCTTTTGTATCACACCCAACAAGTTTCTTAAACCCTTTTCCTCAAAGAATCATATTTTTTTTAATAAATGTAAAATAAAGTGATTGTAGCTACTGTCAACCGTTCTCTAGTTATCGTGTGGGTAGACAAACACAGCATTGATTAATTTACATTCTCACGTCACCGTGGCTACTAACACATCATGAAACCGGTTTCATTTGATGTTTGTGTAAAACACATATTTGATAAATGGAAAAGATGCTATTAAGATACTATATTGTAAATAGTAAAACAGTTGTGGCAACAAACCCGTAAAGTGATGAAGAAAATGCTAATGCAGCTACCGGTATTTGTACATTTTGTATTCTATTTAATCTTTACAAGGTATAATTTTAAAGACCAATCGATCGTTTATAAATATTGAACGGCATTTCTATTATTTGTGTGTTTATAAAGTGACTAGAGAATTTTTGACTTATTTAAGTGCATAAAAATATTGTTTAACGCGATATTTGCCTCCCAGTGGGACAGCGGCATGTCTGCGGACTTAAAACGCTAGAAACCGGGTTTCGATACCCGTGTTGGGCAGAGCACAGACAGCCCGTTATGTAGCTTTGTGCTTTACTTCCAACAACACGATCTTTTTTCAAGGTTCGTAGTTTGCGATCTGTGGTACACACCGTAGATAAATTTGCTGTATGAAAAAATTAAGTGTGCATAATCTGAATTTTTTTTCTTTTACTTTGCTATCAGTTGGAAGTCAAAGTTTATTCTCCAAACTGCGTTACTAATGTGAATGTTCACAATCTTTTACGTTGTTCTGTAAATAACTAACGTAGTAGAAAAGATGTGATCTCGAAAAGTACGGAATGGTCCCACGAATGTCATTTACTATTCCATCGACACACCTAGCTGCATACTATAAACGTAAAGCTAGCATTTTGCTGCATTTATTTAGAACTTCATTAACATTTAGGAGAGTTAAAAAAGAGCCATGAATTTGAACACAACCAAAGAACTTTTGCTGCCACTTATAATAAAATTTTGAAAAATGTACAAAATATATAAATATCTTCGTTCAATGGTGATAATTCTATAATGCAGTTTATTTCATTTACATCCAGTGAACGGAAGCAACAATAACCAGTTGGACTCCAGGGAGAGTCGAGACTTATCCACAGAAGAGATTCTTCCTTCTCAGACTCCAAGTCCGGGATTAGACACAAAACCTCTGCTTCAGAATATCCTCCAACAAGGTGCTCAACAACTGCCTTTTTCTGTGTTCTACAACCAACAGTCCCTAGTGACGTGCAGTAGTACCACAGGTGAGCAATCCAGTGTTGTTGTCTCTTACTGGTTTCTGAGATCATTAGTACAGCTTGGCCTAAATATATGTACATCACATACGCATACAAGAAATACAATCGTGGAAATTATACATGTTGCTCCTTTGCTATTACGAAGCATATAATACATTCTGTAAGATGAATATGTATCATTTCCTAATTCCCCCATTTCTTTACTATTCTATTATGTAACAACTGTAATTAATAAAAACCAAGAATAAAGCAGTAGTAGTAATCCTTTTCTTCTGCACCATCTACTGTGTGTGTCAAATTACCATGCTTATTGAACTCATGTAAACATGCAATTTTTCAGTTGTTTTCATTTTGTTTAAGCTCCTTGCAGTACTTAATACTAATTTCACTTGCCTTCAGTAGACATAGTGACACATTTTCATGGATCTTATCTCTCAGTCGAAACTTTCCCTGAAAGGCGTAAGTAGAGCATTTCATTGTGCAGGAACTGCGCATGGGTGTTTTCAGATAACTTGGATTCTGGTGTGCTTAGAATGTTTATTTCATTTAAAATCTGTGATATGTATAAGAGTACTAAAAAACTCATTTGCATTGAGCTTCACGCTTTTGTTAATTTGGTGGCTTTAAATATGTAAAAGGGAAAGAAAGCTCAACGGATCATGTAGGATTATCTCATCAATGTGGATTTCTACTGAGTGTGATATTCTCAGTTTAAGGCGAAAACAATTCATTGAAAAAGTATTTGTGAAACTGAATGTAGTTTTACTTATTAAGGCAAGAGACTTACCATAAACAGCTGAGATGTTTATGTTTAAAGAAATAATTTTGTTTTATTTTAATGCAGGAATACAGTACCTGGTAGTAATGGAACTTTAGATTAGGTATCACTTGAGCGACAGGAAAAATTCAGCAGGGTTATGAACATGAAACCGATAAGACTTGATGCTTATGTTGTCTTCAGCCCCTCTCCCTTTCCACCTTGTATAATATGTAGTTCCCCTCAATCTAGCCAGAATGAGATATTATTATTTTTTTATGTATGTATTGCTGTACCACCGAAAACAATGCATTGAAGTTCCCTGCTTGGCAGGATAACTCGCTTCCTGCCCCTCACCCTTTTTCTTTCAGCAAGCTTTAATTAATTGTTAGCATATGAAACAGAGTGAAATAGGGTTACTGGGAATAAAAGTGAGTAAAATGTCACCACTGTTTTGAAAATTTTGAGATTAAAACATCTTACGTAGGTTTTACCACAATCTTCCCTTTAAATGCATGGGAATGTAAATAAATCTTCTCAAACCCTAATTGGTTTCTCGAGAACATGTATAATCTTGTAAAGGTTTGTACATTCCTCCCGAGAAAAAAATTAGGTTAAAAGAACGAGGTCCTTTATATGAATATTTCCAACTGCATACGAACTACAACAAAATATGTTATTTTTCTATGGAAACAGAAACTCTGCTGTTCGAACTTTTTAAATGACCCAATTCTGTCGTGACAACAGATTAAGCCCCAAAACATATTTTAATTCCTTTCATTATTATTCTTTGTTTTTATTTTTTGTTTTTATTAAATTGGTGACTTCATTTTTATTTGTATAGTTTCTGTTTGTTTGTTTGTTTTGTAATTTCGCGCAAAGCTACACGAGGGCTATCTGCGCTAGCCGTCCCTAATTAGCAGTGTAAGAC
>NW_013666654.1:226337-238212 GCF_000517525.1 Limulus polyphemus | reverse complement strand
GACGGGGATTCGAACCCGCGACCCTCAGGTTGCGAGTCGAGCGCCGTAACCACCTGGCCATGCCGGGCCTTTGATAGTTCTGTAACCAATGAGTTTCAGCTAGATAAAAGTTTCTAAATGTCTAATTCAGGTTCTGTTAGGTACCTAATGTGGTGAAAGTAGATCGATTAGTGCTGTTAATTTTGGGCCATGTTTTGTAACCCTCTTTTTGTTTTTGTGTGTGTTTATTAGGGTCTTTGCCACCAAGTCCAGCGGATAGTGGAGTTTCCGACGTAGACAGCAGTAGTGGTCATCTAAGCACAGAAGAGTATAAGACTAAATTACAGTCTGCATCAGGTATTTGGAATATTTATCCATAAATCGTCTTAGAAAATGAATCAATATAAATTATTTATTTTAAACATTTTATGGAAAGGCTAATAAACCTGCCCCCATGGTTTGTAAGTTCGAATTTTATAGTTTCTTTTTTTTTTACAAAGATATAACAACATACATGAACCGACTTAATGGCAGGGTCAAGTGCATTACCTTGAATTTACGTACACTTTCCCTCTAGCCCTCTACCCCAGGCGGCTCAACGGTAAGTCTGAGGGCTTATAACGTTAAAAATCGGTTTTTGATATCTTCGTTTGGCAGAACAGAGATAGCCCATTGTGTAGCTTTGCGCTTAACAAGAGACAAATGTTCCTCTGAAATCGCACGTTTTACAAAAATTTAAGTTATTGAAAAATAATTGTTCAGTTACTTGGGGCTTATTTCTACTCTTAAATACTTTTCTAGAGAGCTTTCACCTTATTTCCTGTTCTGTCAATGTACTTAACCTTTCTACTTCCTAATCTGAGGTTCTGTTGTTCGTTTCCTGTTAATGCCAAAAAATCGTGTTCTGAATTTTGGAGATGTGGGTGCATTGTAAGAGTGACAGTTAACCTCACCATTCGGTCTGAGAAGAATACTCCAAGTCCAAGAGTTAGCAGTGGGTGTTGTTGGCTAGCTGCCTTCCCTTTGCTTATCATTTCAAAATCAGATACAGCTAACGCAGGTAGCCCACGAATAACTTGCATGAAATTCAACAAAGAAAACCTAATTTGAACCAGACGTCATTATTTTAAGATTTTCATACTTTAGTATTTTGCTTAATATTCTAATATCACGTTTTTAGTTTGTTGGTTTTTAAGTGTGCAAGATTCCCATGTTCCTGTCCCTAAGCAACAAAAGCTTATAAAGAAGCTCATCAGTGTAATGTATAACTTTTCAATAATAAAACAACAGTCAACGTCAGAATCTAAGTATATACAAATAGTATGGCTAGTGTAGTTTTACTTTATTTACTGTAAAGCAATTTTACTTCGTTAAAATAACTAAAGTAAAAAAATAAAACGTTCAAGTACATGGATTTATAAATAAAGTTAATGGAGAATCATATTTACTGTAGATCTGCATGCATGGAATATTATTTCTGATATTATGAAGTCATGAAGGATTCGGTATGTCGTTCACGTAAACTTATCTAGCCTTAGCGCTCCGATTTCGTTAGAATATAAACCCGAGTTGTCTGTTGTAAAACAAGGATTTTTTTTTTCTCTTTGGGTCACTTTTCCTCAACCACCTTGGTACCTGTAACAAAAAAATCATAAAGCAAGTTTACTTCTGAATCATCTTATTCATTGGTAAATCTTCTCTAAGCTGACCGAACCTTGTGAGATAGTATTAGGTTTACGGACGAACATGTTGTCAATAGCGAGAATATCCAACTTTTGAAACAACGCATTCTAATCTCTATAAGTACACTTAATTATCTAATACTCATTACCGGGGGGATTTTTATTTTTGTTCTAAAGAGATAGCTTGTTCTGTTCGGAAGTTAGTATTGATAACAGCATATTTTTCTAGCAAAGACTCGTATAAACACGTTAAAAACAAAAAGAAATAGAGGGGAGATTTTGTGGCGTATTAAACGTATGAAATGTTATTTTTCAACACCGATTCCACTTTGGTGTTATTAAAATCTGAAATCTGTTCTCATTTATTTATTTGTAACCTTTATATTTTCTTTAATTCGTACGTTGTGATATCATTTCTTTAAATATAACTATTCTTGTCTAATACAGTCTTTTCGAAAAAAAACAGAATCGCCTTTACCAGGAAACATACACTACTATCGTTCTGTCCCCCATGTGGCTCCGCAGCCTTACTTTTCTTTATTCAAGTATCCCAATTCAAATTGTAAGTAATATATATATTCACTGTTTTACGTTCTTTGTGGTTGAGTACTTAGTTTATTTTTAGATAACGTGATATGATTAAATTTAATTCATATGTAGGTATATAACTTTACAGTAGAATGAAGGATCGCAAAATATCGGTTTCTTTAAGAGTATACAAAAAATGCACTTGATTTGTGCAGTACATACCAGATATGATAAAAAAATCAAAATACATAAACAGGCATTTGAACCCCCCTCTTTTTTTTTTTTTTTGTTCTACTGTGCGTTTTATCGACGTTATTGAATTAGGCCAAAATGATATGTAAATGTATATATAGGTCTAATGGTTATGGTCAATATAGTCTGTGCCACTTACGTTTTATTATTGTATCACATGACCTCATTATAAAGTGGGAAGTTATCTTTTGTCACGTATAAAAACTACTTTTTGTTATTTTTCCACTTACAAAGTGCTTCCCGTTTAAGTTTGTTTGTACATTTAGGATAGAGAGAAGCTAATAACTTTTATACATGTTTATAGAAGTACAGTCCTGTTTAGTTTCGGAGATGTTTCTGCACTGGGGCCACCAAAAAAACATATTTAAATTAAAGAAAATATGTATATATTTACAATGTAATGCTTAAATATATTTTACAAAATACAAACATTTATTCAAAATGTGTTGTTGTTGTGTTTTCGAAAAAATATCATTGTCATTTTACCGTGCTCGTAATTAATTTATTAGTCAATGGTGATTCTAGTATAATACATTGCCGTTAGGGGGCCTACTAGAAGACTTGTTTTAGTTGGAAAACAGGCCAGGGTCATATGTTTGTTTACGCCCAGTTGTGGTATCACATAGCACATTCTCATTTAACGTTTATAGGTTATCGTGTTAGTAATATTTCGCTTGTTACACATTGTAGGTCATGTTCTATTTTTGCTCCGGTATTTCCTTTTCCTTTAGCTTTCGTTGAAAGTTGTGGCCTATATTTTAACACAAGGAGTAACGTGTGAATTCTGCAAAATATAAGTTTAGCTTGTTCTATTTCAAAGATACACCAACAACCTAAGATACTCCCGAGAACAAATCACATCTGTTTATTTCTGTAAAAATGTAATTTTGACACTGCACCATCCTTAACTCTGGGGAAAAAATTCACTATTTTAATGTGTGTGCATTGTATAAGTGGGCTAACATATTTGCAGTGATGCACCTTCTGTTATTTTTGTGGTGCAATATATTGTTAATTGTTTGTTTGTTTGTTTGTTTTTAATTATGCACAAAGCTACACAAGGGCTATCTGTGCTCTGCCCACCACGGGTATCGAAACCCGGTTTCTAGCGTTGTAAGTCCGCAGACATACCGCTGTGCCACTGGGGGGCATATATTGTTAAAACATGCACTCAAAAAATCAAATCTAATATTTACTACAAATTTAATGCTGTTTCACAGTAATTTTAT
Source organism: Limulus polyphemus (assembly GCF_000517525.1). Taxonomy (NCBI): domain Eukaryota; kingdom Metazoa; phylum Arthropoda; class Merostomata; order Xiphosura; family Limulidae; genus Limulus; species Limulus polyphemus. The sequence continues at coordinate 234,542 of NW_013666654.1, read as the reverse complement.
CAATGTATAAAACTGTTCTTAAATTCTATATTTTGTTTCATGTTCGGACTTTACATGAGAATAAAACAAGACCTTCCAGTAGTTGAACAGCACATTTTTAAAAAAAAAGTGGCAGCGAAACCGTTAAACGAATGACTTTTGAACTCGATAGGAGAGATTATCGTATTCAGATATCACAATTTAAAAGCTATATGGCTCTTGTGGCTAGGAATTCTTAATTTTTTTTATCCTACTCATTTAATGATTGGGTTGTTTAAACTCCGTAAGAGACCAGCAGTAAGTATCATATTTACAGTGAAGGATTAATGTGTTTGTTTGTTTTGAATTTCGCGCAAAGCTACACGAGGGTTATCTGCGCTAGCCGTCCCTAATTTAGCAGTGTAAAACTAGATGGAAGGCAGCTAGTCATCACCACCCACCGCCAACTCTTGGGCAACTCTTTTTCCAACGAATAGTGGGATTGACGGTCATATTATAACGCCCCCACGGCTGAAAGAGCGAGCATGTTCGGTGTGACGGGGATTCAAACCCACGACCCACAGATTGCGAGACGAGCGCCCTATCCACCTGGCCGGATTAGTGTGAATCAAAAATTTTCATATAAACATAATTAAACACTATAACCATTAATTTTGGATGTTTCTCGTGTGAAAATTGTTTATATGGAGACAACATAATCTAGTTAATAGAGGAAGACTGTACCTATCCATTGCCTTGTTGTCAGAATTAAACGATATTGCAAAATGGGAAATACATGCAAATTATTTTGAAAAGTCATTTTTAAACAAATAGTTTTGTCATTGCAACAAATCTGTAGTATTGCTCCCTTCTGTTTAAAGATCGTCGTTGGCCTCGGAATAATTTAACGTAAAATATATATGTTTATAACTACAATCTTTATTTACTTATTCTTTGGCAGTAGATTGTGAGGGGGTGAGGTTGTTTCAATAGAGACGCCTTTCATTAATAATTTTAAAACGTTTGCTTTATAAACTAATGACATACATGGTTATGATTAGTATTACTTATCAGTTTAATTGTATAATACAGCCTTTCCTCACACTTAAAATATGGAATGTAGGGAAAAAAGTCATAATTTGAAAAGTTTGTTTGAAGTTAAGCACAAAGCTACACAATGGGCTATCTGTGCTATGCCCACCACGGGTATCGAAACCCGGTTCTTAGCGTTGTAAGTCCGCAGACATACCGCTGTGCCACTTGGATTATGAAAGGTTATCTGAGGACATGAAAAGTTGCTTCCCTTATATGTAACTGTAAAAAACGCCCATAAAAACTGCAGAACACTAAATGTGAAACCGCATACATTTGGTGAAGATCCATTAGCAGGTGCAAAGTAGTGGTGCAAAAAAAGCGAAAACGCAAAAACGCCCACAAAAATTTTTATTTGTTGTTTGTTTGTTTTTAATTATGCACAAAGCTAAACAAGGGCCATCTGTGCTCTGCCCACCACGGGTATCGAAAACCGGTTTCTAGCGTTGTAAGTCCACAGACATACCACTGTGCCACTGGGGGGGGGGGGGGGTTTGTATGTATCTCTCCATGAACTCATTGAACCTCAATACCAAACTTGGAGAAGATCCATCTACAGGGGGCGAAGTTAAAACGAAAAAACAAAAATGCCCATAAAAATCGCAAAACCCAAAACTAAAATTTTTTATGTACCCCCGCATGGACCTAATTAACGTCCATACCAATTTTGTTGAAGGTCTATCCAAACCCTGCGAAGTAGTTACATGGACATACAACAGATAGTACTTATGCATGTGATGATGAACCTCATGTATGCCTGAAAAGTGCAATGTTACATATCATCCATCATGGTATTATTGCAACAACTAACTAACTTAAAAATAATTTTGTGGTGTTACTTTACATTGTATTTAGGTGTAAAAAAATTTGTGACTTTTTTCCTGTGTCTTTTCTTTCTTAGCTAAAATTGTGACTTTTTCCTGTGTTTTTATTTCCGGCCACCAAAATATGTGCGTCTTCTGTTTTGCAGTAGAAACAGTTATTTAATTAGAATTTAAATATACACGAAGAAAAACAAGTTTGAGAAGGATAAGCTTTGCCCCTGTCAAGATAGACTTGATTGACTTTTGTCTTTTAAACGTCACACTGGAATAAGGCTGAGAAGGGGAGATACACTTTACCCTTATTAATATAGATTTGAACTAATCAGGACACACCGTAGTGTGTCTTGCGGCAAAAAAAGGAGAAGAGTGATAGTTTAGCGATTTTCCACCTTCTGTAGCTTGGACTGTGGTAATCCAAACTATCACTTATTTTCAGTGGATGTGCTTTACTGGACAATCCTTTCAAGGCAATCCATTAAGAAATACTTACATCTCCAATTTTGATTGGGTTTTTCTTTTTTTATATCCACCAAAACTACGGAAACTATATTTGATAGACAATAATACTTACCTTTTATGGATTTTTTTTCAAATCTGGTACACTGATAGATCTTTAAAACCTACAATTAGGAATCTCATTTGGTGTAAACAGAAAAACCGCTGAAATTTAACGAAACTTTTTCGCACGCCTAGCAAAAAAGTCACATGAGCTATCGGTTTAACATTTTTACGACAGCTTCATCTAAGAGTAAAAGTAGATAGTTTTTAGTTTTTTGTCATTCGGATTAAAGACAGCTGATTTAGAGCAGTAAATCTATAAGGTAAAAGGACGCGCTGATACATAAGTATTGATTAGGCTAAGAAAACTACATTGGCAGTTTCTAGCTCAAGTTTTCAACAGAATCATACGGGTGGACGCTTATTATTGATTATTCATTGTCAACTTTTCAATACAAATTAACTAAGTTTTATGAAATTCTCCTAATTAAAGAGCGTTTAGCGTCACGTGATATTAGCTTAAGCAATCAGCACAAATATTGATGCTTGATATGGCTGTACCGAGTGCATGGGGGTGATGACAAGAAACTGTTAATCTATATTCCATGGCGCTACTATAAAATATATTACATCGCACGAGTTAACGCTTTTAACACATATCGCCAAGAGTTGGTTTTCTTTGTTTCAGATTTTTCACGCAGAGATACACAAAGGGCTATCTGCACAAAAGCGTCCCTAATTTTAAACTGATAGACTAGGGGTTAGATAACTAATCAACAGCACCCAGAACAATCTCTGGGGTACTCTCGTCTGACCGAAAAGTGGGATTTTACTGTCATTATTACAGCTCACCCACGAGCCAAACGTGCTAAGCGCGTTCTGTAGCAACGGACCATGAACCCACGAATTCACAGTTCGATCACGCTAACCACTAGGCCACGCCCGCAAACAGAAGTGACGCATAGGGCGGTACTAAACTTAGTAGCCTGTTAAAAATAAAAAGCGTGTAACCACTCTTATATAAAATCTTCAGTACTTTTAATGGTTGTAAAATTGGATGAAAAAATATTTATAACTGTATAAAGAAAAAACGAAACGGCGAATTATCACAAACGGTCGTGAAATATGAAAACTATCATTAAAAATAATTCTTAATTTCAAGTGCTATGTTGACGTAAATGCAAGATTGCTCGCTGGTAAGTCCTTTTATCTGTAGTTTTGTTTTTAATGTTATGTTTTGTCAAAGAATAAGCTTGAATTGCAATCCACTAATAACTTCTAAGTATAATATATAATATATATAAATAATATTGGCTTTTTTTGTGTTTTCTGAATACTATTATTCCTTGTTATCAAGTTAGAAAAGTAACTTTTTTTTCTCCATTGGCTTTTGTTTTGTATATCTCGTATAAACTCTATGTGTAAGCTCAGAAAATTCCAGAAATAACCATTAGGACATTGTATAGCTGTTAATCCGTTGTTTTGCATACTTTCCTCTACGCAAAAATCTGTTTAGCAGATTAGTAGCTTGCATTCTTACGTAAACTTCAAGAGCCTGGTGCAAATAATTAGAAGTGGTGGTACATCTGTTTAGTTTTGACCTTCAAACATGTGGAAAGTCAGAGTGTCGTTGAACTACTACTAACTTAGTGGCATTGAAATCCAGTTTCACGAACTCCGCCGCCTCCTTGTTTCCTTCAAGTGTTTCATTCTCTACCAACCGCTGGAGAAGGGGGGGGGGGCGTTTTAGACGGTTGCTTCTTGTGGCATGCTGTGTGACACAAGTGTTGTTGATTTCAGTGGCGTGTTCATTTCGGGTCCGTTTACAGACGTCAACGTGTTGATACGGTACGTTTGCCTCTGGCATCATGAAACAAACAAATTAAATACCTTAGAAACGTGAAACCAAGGTGAAATAATGTTTGCAACACTTGCTTGTATTGTGTATGTATGTATTTGTAGAAAATATATTATTGAAGTTGGAATAAATATAATTGTTTTTTGCATTAAATTTACACGAATATATCAATATGTTACACTGTTAAATTCTTAATATATCAATATTTTCTGAGTTGGAAAATGTCTTGCTCTTGAAACTTTATTTTAAAATCATATAAATATACGTTATGTTCGAAGCGTATCTTGAAAACATTAAACTTAATTAGTTTGTGTAAATTAGTGTCGCATGCAAACATTTTTAAAACGCACTTTGATATTCCAAATTCTTAACTTCATAAGATGTATTTAGAAGAAACTTTTATTCTTTAATCAGCAACAATAAAAAAAGGGAGTGAGAGAAGTGTTAAAATTAGCTAAATTCTAAGAACTTATGAATGAAAGTAACGAAAAATGCGTAACCTTAGTCAACCACACTGTATCTGCAAAATCCAGTGCCGACGAGACCTTTCGGCCAATACCAGGACTCATCAGACGGCTGTGATATGACAGACAATAGTGGTTGAGAAACTCTTTTTTTTTTATGATCAGATTGCCTAAGCAACTGTATGATATGAACTAGGTTAATTTGTTGAAGTGTAGTTCTTCTCTCTTTTATACGAGTCAGTTACAAATCAGAATTAGGGTAAGGATTAATAACACACTGTTATTTATTTGTTTTAACACTAATTGTTTATGATTATTATTTATTTTAGAATTCTTTGAAAGTAACAGTGGGTTTCAAGTCTAAAAAGCTCTGACTTGCAAAATTGTAGTTATTACTGACCTTTTCTAAATAGGATATAGTCAGCTGTGTGTTCAGTAGAAACTATTTTTAACAAAACTGTTAATTCAAGTAAAATAATATTATAACAAATAAAGGTTATTGAAAATAAGATAAGTAAATAACAATGTGTAATGAATATGTAACTCAAAATCTGACTTGTAAACAAATTAAATAAAAATTGATAATAATTAAAATTCACCAACTTTATCTAGTTCACACCATAACAGTTGTTGTTCATGAAAATTAATAATATAATTAGCGCCTAGACCATTAATGTGTTTGCCAATATGACAGATGTAGTATAGTTGACATATTATAATAATTTTGTCTTTGAATTTAAGAAAGAAGCAAACAGTATCAAGAAGAATAACAAATTTAGGCCAGAACGTATTGTCATAGACGTTTTATTTTGCCTGACGGGGGATTTTTCAGAGAACATATGGATGTGTGTGTACAACACCTAAGACAATAAGCCCATAACCTCGGAAGTTTCCCTAAAAATGGCGTTGGTTAATACTTTCCCTTTCCTCCTACCTAACTTTCCTTTGTAGACACCTTCCTCTTTAGAATTATTCAGGAGACAAGCTCAGCCGTCAAATTATCTTATAAACCTGTTTGACCAGTTCCTTTCGTGTGTAAGTTTTAGATCACATAACTTTACTTCCGGATCGGAAATTATCTTGTTCCCCGATGGATTATAAATAGTGCTAATTGTCGCTCGAATATAATGTAAATTTTCTGTTGGTGCTGTTATTCTTAAATCAACTAGATAATGAGATAATGTTTGAATAAACAACTTTTACATGCTAATATCAAAAAGAAAAATTTTAATATGTTATATCTGTAGAAATTATAGTTCATGGAGAGAGAGAGAGAGAACTATCAATATTGTAAACTGAACGCAAAAAATCTGAGAATTGGTTGAATTATCAATAGATTTGTCATGGATTTTAAGAAATCTACGCAAAAATTATGCGTTTACTTTAAGGAGGGAGTGGAGATCAACGATATATTCTGTGTGTTCAATGGTTTAACAGTATTTAAAGGTCCGGTTGTTGTCAAATTTGTCGTTTTTAAGCATACTTGCTCTTAAAGCTAGAAAACATAACTTTTGTTTCAAATTCAAGCTTTTTTATGTTATAAAGATTTCGACATATAAAACTGTATAACACTTAAAAGGTTTATGAAGAATCGATTTATTGTGTACCTTAAATATGTCAGTACTCTGTGGTGTTGTAGTATGTATCTCTGAATAACTTATTTTTAGATCTAAAACTTAACCGAATAACTAATGAAATTAACTTAATATACTGGTCTACCCAGGAGAAAGCAACATCGCAAAAGAACTTATAATGAGTAGAATATGTTGGTCCGTCAGTTGATATATTCTCTACTATGAGTATTTTCCTCCGTAATCCCAATAATATCTCACGAGGATCACCCAACTTATGAAATTTAGTTTATTCCAAAAACCACATAAGACGTTAACAAAGCAAAATAATCTCCATAATAAAATATATCATAAGTAAATAAATGATAAGCACGTATGATTGATAAAGTGGAACAATATTTTGCAAGATTCACAACACATTACTTTGAGGAAGAGGGAGAAAAGTAAGTAAATAACTTGGTTACAAACTGATATCGGTATGTTGTCATAACTATTTACATCAAATTTATTTCCAAGTATGTTTATGGTGCTCCACATAAGTCGTTAATATGGCTTGTCATGCCAAATTTTAACAAAATAAATATTTGAGAATTTTTCTAGTAGGATCTGTATAAATGCAACCTAAAACTGTGTTATTTGGATTAACAATCTACTTCGGGGATTTTTAGTCTTGAGTCTTATGTCGAACATATCCTGCGATATACCATATGACATTCGTCATTGCATTCAAGATACAGTTCGTACCAAATGAAGAATGTTCTCCAATATTAAACTTTTGGCTACTCCAAATTAGAGACTATAGAGAGCTTGAGGTATGATCTTCCTTTTTTTATCTATAGATATTGACAACTTCATCTAATAAATGTTCTATTAGAATCGAAGCCATTGACCTGTTCTTCTGATGGTAGTTTGTTTTCATAGATCTTAACATCTTAGTCACTTATTTTCACAGATACAATTCAATTCACCTAGAAAAAAAAAGAAATAATGAATTTCTTGAAACTACATATTTCAGTTTGCGATATTTTTTCCAAGTTTAACTAGACAACTCACATTTTTTTGTACAAAATGAAAACAAACGTTCCTAAAATAGGCGTTTCTTTAGGAATACAATGTAGAGGCTTAACAGACTGAGAATCTAGTTTACTTTTGTGTGTCTGGCATTACTCCAAGTGGTTACTCAAGGGGTGGGGCAAATAATTTGTATGACTATTCTGGCGCCTGCAAGCTAAACACTCTGAGGCCTTTGCTCTTTTGGGACAGTTGACACCATACTGATAGCTTGACCTTGACCGTAATTCCTTAGTGCTTCACACCTAATAACGTTGATACTACAGCTGAAAACTAAACCTTGACCTATATCCTTAGTGATTCATATTAATGGTGTTGACACTATACTAAGTGCTTGTCCCTCATTGTATATCCTTGATGCTTCACACCATGTAACATTGATACTGTGATGAGAGCTTAGTTTTAACCGTAAATCTTTAGTGCTTCACACCTAATAACGTTTATACTGTGGTGAGAACTTAGGCTTACTCTTATACTCTTGGTGCTTAACACCTGATAACATTAACGGTTCTGAGATCTTAGCTCTAATCATAGGGTGCATAGTCTAAGTGGATGTATGGACACCATTTCACATAATTGGATCCTGGAGCCTCTTAATGAATTTTATTAGTTTGTAGTGCACAGTAAGTACAAAGTATAATGTTATGACAGCGGAAGTCACGCGACGCTGGGAGCATGCGCGCTGGAGTTTCTCGTAGGATCATGAATTATCGAGTAACCCCGCGAATGTCCTAGTGTTTGCTAGATGCCCTCTTTTTTAGTATATAAACCAGGCGAGAAAAACCAGCGGGATCGGAGATATATATAAATAAATAGATCGAAGATATAGATAATTGAGTCAAGCGAACAGTAGGCACCGTAAGAAAAGT
>NW_013666654.1:207771-225701 GCF_000517525.1 Limulus polyphemus | reverse complement strand
GGTGGGATGCGGAATCGAACCAGCGACCCTCAGATTGTGAGTTGAGCGCCTTATCCACCTGGCCATGCCGGGCCTTATTGTATGAAAGAAACTGCGATAACTAAGTAAATTAAAACTCCTCAGTAAAGTTTTAGCATTCAGTTGTTAAATCAAACAATAAGATATTACAGACATACATACAGTTAGACTATACACAAAATGTCAGATACTCAAGTCTTACTAGAGTTATTAAATATGTAAAGTGAATTTGAAATCAATATTGAAATTTATAAAATACCAGTACTACAGAAGAGGAACGAAACAATTGGGAAGTTCATATCCATAGATCAAACAAAACACTTCTAGTTCGTGTTTTTAATTGGAAAGTATTTTCATTCATCTACGTTCAAGTCTAATTCATTTTGAGAAAACAAGTTTTCGGTGAGTTTATAGAGATATGTAGTACAATCCAGTCAAACATATATGTTCTATATTGAGGTGTGAAAGAGATTTTATTAGATCATGTTGGGTATCAAGAACCTATTTTTTATTTCGCATAGCAGAAAGTACCACTTGAAGATCTCCTAAAAATTACATTTTGTTTCATAATACACAAACACTTTCTATCAAATATACGGAAACAACGTGTGTTAAATTTCATTTTTGAGAATTATTATTCTAAACGTTTAAATAAACAACAACAACAAAAAAATGTGCATTTTTATCTTGCTTTATGTTAGTTGCTTCCTTCTATTCTGATCGACGTCTGGCATGGATCGCGAGTTCGAATCCCATCACCGAACATGCTTGCCCTTTCAGCTGCGAGGGCATTATAATATGTCGACTAATCCCACTATTTGATTAGAGTAGTCCAGAATTAGCGATGTATGATGTTGATCAGTTGACAAGCTATTGTCTATCACTTCTAAATTAGAAACGGCTAAATATAATTCCCGTAGTTTATAACAGATTTTTTACCTGATATATTTTCTACATAAACACACCTGTCTGAAATTTAAAGAGAAACGACGTTTCGCTATCCGTAATTATTTGGAAAAAAAGTTTCAAGCTCTACGCATGTTCTTTAGTACATGTGTACACCTTTACAACGCTTCCCATTTCACTCCTTCGGGTACAAAAGGTATCGAAAACATTCCAATCATTCAGTCTTGGACTGGTGGTCATTCTGTATTTCCGTTTTTAACCAAATGGGAACATTCACATGGCTGACGTAAGCTGTTTCCCTTTAAATGTGCATCAATCAAGTCACGCACGCAATTGCTTTTCCTTTTACTGAAACAAACAATAAACCCTTATTACCAAGAACAACGTTGTACACCTGCCTCACCGGGTGAAATAGCATATGGACTGAGAGCCGAAGTCAATACACTTTCAAGGTTACCGTTAGCTCCATATGGATCACTAACATTGCCATCTAGTGGTTAATATATTTACTTTCATTTTTCACGTAATTATACATAGTTTTTTTCATTTGTATGCTATAGATTAGCTATTATGAGTCGTCTTTTTGGCGTAATAAATAACCGTAGGAGAAAAATATACAATATTTTAAACAGTGCATGCTTATGTGACTATATCAAACTACGTTTATAAATACTATTTTTTTTTTTATCAAATGATAGTTACGTATTAATAAACGTATAGTTAATAGAAATATTTAATGAATGTTTTTTTTTCCACGTCATAACTAGTTCCAATCAATCGTACCGTAATGTTCAATTCGTATCTGTCTGAGAAAAATATAATTCAATAAATAAACTATTAATTGTTACCTGGTTTTTGCTTGTTAGTTAATCATAAACTGAAATATTTTGACATGTTTACCCTGCTTTCTGGCATATATATATATTCGAGAAAAAAAACTTCTCAGAGATGTTAATTATTTTCGGCTAGAAGTTTGGAAGGTTTCCAAGTAGATTTTATTCTACGTATTTGTCTGTTGTTCTAAATAATGAACAATAAAACTAGAAGGTTCTGCTCAGTCATCAACCTTAAAACAGGAAGTTTCTGCCCTGCCTTCTTGTAATAAACAGCCAATCAGAAAACTCATTACATTCACTAAGTCGTATACCTTCGATTACAGTGCAAGATAATCCCTGTTTGTCAGATCAGGTTTCAACAGACTTTTATCTAGCGAGCATTTCAAGGTCTGGCACTATTGAGAAGTTGAAGGGGGAAAAAAACTAAATCAGTTGCTAAGCAACGGGATCGGTGAACTGCAAGAAAGCGATTGCGTGACGCAGGCCCTCTATTGACAAGAGTATATATATTTAATATTATTATTTGACAAAGTTACTTTTAATTATAATTAGGTTGAAAATAAAAAGATATTAGACAGATCCTCTCCCCAAGTGTCTCCAATTTTATCCATATCTTATTGTTTTTAAACGATGAAATTCGAAGATCAGAAAATATTAATAATTTCTCCGTACAATGAACGTTTTCAACAAATGCAGGCTCTTGATCATTCTGTCTACATTTGATATTTACCTTTCTACAGAGATTTATTTATGTAAGCATGTGAATACCGTAATTAGGTCGGGTAAAAAAGGTTGGCATACAAAGTATATAATATTACAGCTTACCCAACATTCAAACAAACAAATATATCAAAAATATTCCTTTCCGTCAAAATAAAACGAGTTTGGGCTGTTATATACATTAATAAATAAGCTTTTAATAGAAAAAATAAGTATTATTATCCTCAGGTGTACATTTTCTGAGTTGTTTATATATCAGCATCTTTAGGGAAACAATGAAATTATAATAACAATGTATAATATTTCTTATTTTAGAACATAAGTCTAAATAACGTAAATGACTTAATTTTTATCGAGAAAAAAATTTTTTCTTCATTTATATACATTGAAATATAACTATATTAGTGTATTTTCGGGTTTTAGATATCTTAATGTCAAGAAATTATTTTGTTGTATGAACAATTTAGGTTGTAATATTTGTGGAGATCAATACTGAACACGTAGATTATCTCCAATTCGTCGAATATGTTTGTTTAAAGGTATGTCCAGCACGCTAATACATAACATAATACGATTTTTTTTTTATTATTGTTATTATGTTGTTGTATTTCTTGCATAAATATCATTATTTTATAATAATTTCTTCCATAGCCCCGGGAATCGTTCCTCATTGTTACTCAGAGACTCACTACAGATCTCTACCAGTTCACTCCTGCAGAGATTTATTCCCTCACGAGAATCCACACAGCTCTCTCTCCCGTACGGTTACGCACAACTCTCCATCCTCAGCTCCTTCACATCGATTATCCTTCACTCCCCAACATTCAACACATCATTTGGGATTGCCGCCTTCCTGGTCACCTCCTCACTTCCATGTTACCAGCACAAGCCAGGTACATCCACAAACTTCTCATGGACCCCACATTAGGCTTGTTCCTTCTAGTTCCCCGTCGTCCTCTCGAAATCATTCGCCAACAGGAAGACCTTCAGCCATTCCAACTTCTGTTATTACCACAGCTAACAACACTGTTTCGCTTGGCTCTGACCTGGACTCATCGTGTTACGTTGAAGACCTATCTCGTCAGCCGAAGCCTAAGAAAAAAGGTACAGATTCCTGCTATAGTGTAGTAACTTAAGAGAATGGAGTAAATTATCTGTAGTTGTCAAAGCATGACGAGATCTGTCTAAACATGCTTGGGCGCCTAGATCAAACAGCTTTATAAAATGCAACGTGCTTCTCACAAACAGATTGACACAGAAAACAGATATGACTTCACAAGTAAATTACATTTATAAATGAGTGTTTTTAATATTTGTCTGTTTTAATATTGAATAATTAGTATCTTCAGCTGAAAAGAACTAATCTTGAAATAATGCCCATTTGTGTGTTAACCACCTATCGGGTTCATATGGACCTCCACCTGTTTTTAAAACAAATTTTGGTTGTGTTTGTTCTTGTCATGACTTTGTTGCTTGTAAGGCCCTAATAATATACGAGTCCCAGAAAATATCTAAACACAAATAACATCAACATTGTAATTAATCCTACCAATTGCTGGTGGAGTTCCTTATATATTTGATATAGAAAAATAAGTGATCGTATTCAATTGTTGTTCTTGTTTTGTCAATTCTTTACACTAATTGTTGTAAAAGATAACAACATAAAATAACTCATTATGATACGATATGTGAAGCCTACTGGTAGTGAACAGTATAAAAACGAATGATTTAACCCAAGTTTTTTGGTCAGTTTTTTAATTTATCGATCTGTATGTTGTACTCTTTTTTTTTCCCCCCAACAGTTGTTCTATCCTCATCCGTAACATATTAATGAAAGTATTATAAAAGCTTATGTGGGTGGATGGATAGATAAAACTTTGTACTGATATATATTTTACATTGATCTTATATTGAGCGAAAAACTAAATTTGTCGAGAACTTTCTTTGGTTATCTTATCATTGAAAATAAATATGAATTTCGTAACATTATTTGTTCTGAAGAGTATATTTTGTTCAATGTATAGGGAGTGTTTTAAAAATCATCTCCATAGTATAGAATTTCATGTGTCTCACAATAAAACGTAGTTCCACGATATATTTTACGATCTCATAAAGCATCGATTGGCTGTTATACCAAACAAAAAGTTTAAATGTGAAAAGTGAGTATTACAAAGATAATTTTGTATAATTTTATTAGCACGAAAATTAAAGAATCCTGATGATATTTCTTCTACGAAGAGAAAAAGTCGAGAAGGTAAATATAAATCATATTTTTTATGTCTCATATTTGATTTTGGATAATTAGGCAAGATATAAAAAGCAGTCCTTTTCGTAAACTCAACTTCATACTTAGCACAAGAAAGGCACTTACTCTAATAGTATTGTTTCGAGTTTACAAGGATACGTTTGTTTTTAAATATGTTTGGTATTTTTCTTGCTTATAAAAAAAACTCAAATGTTAAAAATCAAAACTAATATTTTTTCCTTGAAATCCCAGGAATATGTAAAAACAAAAACGGAAAGAAACTACATAGATATAAGCAGTTTTAAGCTCTGTATGAGGACTCTTTGCTTTACTGTCAAATTCACCAAAATTAACCTCTATTTGTGAAAGGGTAGATATTTCTCAATCTTCAGTTTTCTACTTACGAAATGCATGTACAATCAATAGTACCTTGTTTTGACAAGTACATTAACAATAACGTGTATGAATCACTGTGAAGGTTAAGTTAACTTAGGAATTAAAGAATATTTTATGTAGTATTTTAAATAGCATTGAATATAACCAACTGATTGTCTTAGTTGCGCCATCTAGTTGTTATTTGTGGAATTTGTAACTTTTAAAAATTAAGTATTTCTTTATTATTATTATTTTCATTCTAAGGCTGGGCCATTTTTTAGTTTTTTTTTTTGTTATTGTTGAAAATATCTATATCCTGACAACATATTAATCTGTATTTATACCATCTCAGGTTCTACAACTTATCTGTGGGAGTTTCTGTTGAAATTACTTCAAGACAAGGAATACTGTCCGCAATATATTAAGTGGACAAATCGAGAAAAGGGAATTTTTAAACTTGTAGATTCTAAAGTTGTGTCAAGACTCTGGGGAGTTCACAAGAACAAACCAGACATGAATTACGAAACAATGGGCCGTGCCCTGAGGTATGTAGTATTTGAATTCATTAACATGAGATTTTGTAATTTTTTTTGCAACTAGAAAATATTGGTATTTTTTGCTATTAATATTAACTACGTAATTAGATGTTAAAACATGAACCCGTAATGATTATAGGTAGTTAAGTATTATATGTTTACGTTCATACATACAAAGATAAGAATGCATTGTTTCATTAGTTGGGTTGAATGAGCACTGTATTCATGCATTTCCTAGTATGATATGTAGGTTGAATGAGCACTGTATTCATGTAGGTATACTTTAAAGTAATGACAGTAGAGTTCACGAAAATATTGTGCCACCAGATCCTTGGTAACGCATTTAAACCTTTATAAGATACTTTAATTTGTCGTAAACAAAATTTATAGCTCAATAGACAGTACCTCATGTTGCTTGTGTTGTTGAAGTTCTGAAAAGATTCTCTTTAAGACACGTGTTTCTCTTCAAGGTATTACTACCAACGTGGAATTCTGGCTAAAGTGGATGGACAGAGACTAGTCTATCAATTTGTGGACGTTCCGAAGGATATTGTACAGATCGAGTGTTCAGAATGATCCATTATGAATTTTCGTGGTATCTTCTAGAAAATGGCCAAGTCTGTGATGTTATTGTATTTGTAACTGTTTGAGCTGTAAGCTCGTGAATAATAAGGGATTAATTAACCTTCTGTAATAGACACTTTTGCTGTGCATTAGAGAGTTTGAGTGACATAAGTATCCCTAAGAAAAGTGTAGAAACTAGGTTGTTGATTTGAATGAAGAGGGTATATATTTTTATATCAGGGATACTTTATATGCTGTTGTTAATCTAAAATATAAAATACACGTTATTTATTTTTATCACAGTAATCTCTTGCAGTTTTCAGTTCTTCAAGACGATTAGAGAAATTCATTTGCAACTGAATTTATAAAATCTATTTATATATGGTGGTATATATTTACATGCGCAAAAAAATGGTGAGTGATAAGTCTGAACCAGAAGTTCGAAACAGTTTTTACATCATAATTTAACATCGAATGAAGTTTTAATTGAAAAGGAAGTATGTCAACGAAACTGAAAGTTTACACGTGTACTTAAACTCTGTCAGGTGACAGTTCTTCTGTTAGCTAGTGAGAGAAGTATATGATAATATTTAGAATAAAATATATTTTGTGCATCCTTAACACAGCTTGATCACACATTTATCTTACTGCTATCCTTTAGCGATATTTAAGATAATTCAGTATAATTAAAACACTTATGTGCTGATGATAAAATGGCGTGTTATTCGTAGGGTTATAAGAAAATACAAAAAATGGACGTTCATTCAATACTGTTTACTTGTGAGTTTAAAGAATGTTTTTATTTTCCTTTCTTTAAAACAATTATGTAATTTTGAAAAAAACAATTCACGTACATCAATTTTAAACGACAGGTAACTCCAGTTACAGTAACAAGTTGAGTAGTTGTATAATTTATAGCACAGGTACATACACCTTTAGGGGAATATTTTATATTGTATCACGATAAATAAATGATATATGATAAAAAAATTATTATTCGGATTTATCCTGTAGAACTTACCTAAAAGTTAAACTCTATCTGTTTATTAAACAAGGTGGGTCTTTTTATTTTATTTGCAAGAAAAAAGTTCTCGCTCTGCTGTGCTAGTAATGGATTGCATATTAAACCGACTTGAGATTCATAGCCTCAATTCTCTTTTTCATTGGTCAGAAAGGCTTTGGGTGGAGGGGTGGGGGACAAAGAATACCGACCTCTTATGCTTCCCCATTCAGCTGAAGACCCTATGGTATGGCAGCCTGACCTGAAATGTCTCACAGAAACTGTCATTGTGGACCCCTTTCCTAATTTGAGGGGGATGGCTGCTTCTGTCGGTTCCCGAATGACGACCTTGAGTGTATGAACTTCAGAAAATGTAGCATTTATAGCTTTCAAATAGAGCAATTCCTAAAGTATACGTGGTAAACGGACATGCACTGTATGGCAGCTTTAAAATTATCAACAGACATGGCGGATGGGACTGATGTCTCCCTGGCTTCTTCGCCTATTTCATAGATGAAAAATCTAACTGTTAAAAACACGTATGTTATTACGGAAAACATCGTGTAATATTCCGGTCAACGGTTTGAAGGAGTTCGTTACGTTCACGTGTGTTTACATTTTCGTGTGATAATGTCAGGTGTTGTGATGGGTTCAAGTATTACTTAGTAAATGCACGATGAAAAATCGTCAAGATAAACAGCGTGAAAACACTTTTTTATAAGATTATTGTGTAATCAATGACAGACTTAAGCTCTAAATAAGTACAACAGTGGTTCTTAAGTTGCATTGCACCAAAAAACGCCAAACAACTAGCCCGGCATGGCCAGGTGGTTAGGGCGCCCGAGTCGCAATCCGAGGGTCGCGGGTTCGATTCCCCGTCGCACCAAACATGCTCGCCCTTTCAGCTGTGGGGGCGTTATAATGTGACGGTTAATCCCGTTAGTAAAAGAGTAGCCCAAGAGCTGGCGGTGGGTGGTGATGACTAGCTGCCTTCCTTCTAGTCTTACACTGCTAAATTAGGGACGGCTAGCTCAGATAGCTCTCGCGTAGCTTTGCGCGAAATTCAAGAACAAACAAAAAACTTAAGACGAACTTAGTACTTGGTGTAACATTGTATCCGGTGTAAATTTTACTTCTCTTTTATGAACTGAATATTTCAGAATTTTGAAAAAGCATGAGAGGTACATCATGGAATATTTTTTCAGTAATACTGTCTTAGTACTGATAGAATAACGCTTTTCAGATACAGTCAAATTAATCAATCGTTATAGATTGAATGTTTTGTGTGATATGTTTTCTATACATACGACGACAGGAAGTTCGTGTGTTGCTAGAACGAGTATATTTTGGATTCGGCACGAAGGATGTTACGATGTTCTCTTGTTGTATCAACTGTGACAGTTGCGTTTAAAAAGTATGATTAAAGTTCATAATGATTAAATTTGCCGAAGTTAAAGTGGTCAACCTTATACATTATATTTGTATAAACAAGTGGAACTCGCATCTTATCTACATGTAGCCTGGAAAATGTCAATTAATGTTAGCTTCTGATCAAAGTAAGCTACCTACTTAGACTGAAACTAAAATTCAACCTGGTAATGAGTACAGCTAGTTAGATATACATTTCTTACATATTTACTTATAAAAATAAGAATGAATTCTTTCGTCACATAGGTACCCAGACATTTTCTACCCTAAACATAATAATATCTCATGACGTTCGACCAGATCAGGTGATTTAGATTAGTCCTAAATTCACTTATTAAGCAAACAATGCAAAAAATCTCTATAATAAAGTATAATAAGTTAAAAATAATGAAATTAGATATGTTAAACATTCTAACCAATACTTTTAATGGAAATAACAATAAAGAAACAACAGAGTATAATGTTCTTTTTGTTCTTTTCATGTTTAATTATCAAGGTTAATGGAGTATGAATAATAAAAATCGTTAATTATCATGTTAAAAATAAGTAAAAAATAAAGAAATAAACATGAAAAGTGCATATTGGCTATACTTGTAAGTGTGTCTGCTCGCTTCTACGAAGAAGCGTACAACTTTTGAAAGTACTTGAGCCATGGGTTTTAACACAGTTATGTAAATAGCTTAATATCAGTTGACGCTTGCCACCTAGTGGTAAATATTGTTATGACATCCAGGAGAATTTACATAAGATTGATTCATTCCTGTTCTTTGCACAATTTTTTTATCTGTTTTAAATTATGTGTTTGCTATTTAATAATGTCTTATAAGTACCAAAAATTACTATGGTTATGTTTCTTGTTGAAAATATAATGTAATGTTTTGTAAATATTAACTGAAGGAATAAATGCCGAAGAAAACTTTTTTTTTGTTTCACTTTGTTTTTGGTATATCCCAAATTTAGTCAAAAATCAAGAAGTCGAGAATTTATAGAACAGTTTTTTGCTTACAAAAATACTTTCGTGGAAAGTTCGTCTAGCTATCAAAGCATATCACAACTGTCATGGATCAGTATATTGACTGGAACTTTGTTTACAACAACACCTTTGTACAGTGAGGTTTGTATAATATTCATAATAGTGACTGAAGCTTTTTTACGTTATAATTTAATGACTGAGTTGAAAATACGGATATCACAACACTTCTTATTGATATAATAAAAATCTCGTTCCAACAGAAGCTTAATGAAACGACAGTGGTTGCTTTTTGTTTTGGATTACTTAAAACTTTTTTTTTTTTGTAAAATTTCTTTTCTTTTGCTGACTCTTAACTTTAGAAAATATAGTATAACACAATTCAAGAAAGAATACTGAATCTTATTCTGCACACAGATATAATCCTACTTTACCTAACATAGGTGTTTTAAATAAGGTGTATTACTGATAGCTGAACAAGAAGAATTCTGAGTTTTAAAAAACAAATAAAAGCCCCGTTCCACATAATAATAAAATAAATCAAGTAAACAACAAAATGTAATAAAACTTCTATATAAAGAAATTAGATACATTTCTATACCCAGTAGTTCCTCATACTTTTGGGACGTAAAAAAACAAACAAACACAAACTTGATCAGAATGTCATAACCTCGTACACAAATTTCAAAGTCTGCTGGGGAGAAGTAACCTGGATAATTCCTGAACAATCGAAATAAATACCATTATCATTCACAGTTTACATACGAAATTCCTATACATATTTAATTTCAAATAGAAAACGCATACGGATATTCATTCAATAATGAATTGAAACTCAGTTCTAACAGCCCCAATTTTTAAAAGCCATTGTGGTCTTTGATATGCTGCTTTTATTTTTCTATATCATTATTTGAAGTTTCAGCTAATGTCTCCATTGGCAAAATGGTTAACTGAAGCGTAATTTCGTTTTCTTTAGCAAGTGATGTATGTATGGTAAAACCATTAAAGTATAAATATAACAATCAACAAAAACTCAGTTACATATCAGTAGTATGGATAAAATGTATTGAAACTGTAGGCAAATACATTAATTTTCTGGCCCAAAACTTTCTGTTTATAGCTCCCTGGTGGAACGTTAACAAAGTTTATCATATTAAAGAAAGTTATCTTCATATATTGTGTATATATTCAAGATTCTGTAGAAGTTCTTAGATCATTTATGTTAGATGGCAGAAATGGAATTAAATCTTTGGAATCATTGCGCGATTAAAAGAAAAAATATGGTTTTCCCTGACACATTCTGATTGAAAATTAAGTTTGTGAATAATATTACGAGCACAATTCTTAGAGGTTAACGAGATCTAAAGTTGTTGGATAAAACTATTGCTGATCTACATTAACAGTGCATGTGAAACCTGTAGATTATCAATATAAATAACAGAAACCCATATAATAAATGAGTGTCAACGTAATTATCTGATAGCTAGCATTTTCGACCAAAAAAAAAAAAAAAAAAGGCATAACAATGCTCTAAAATGGTTTAAGCTTATTACAGCAGATCAATCAAAAGTTTGTAACTGACTGATGTTTGGGGTTGCTTTTCTTCAAGTGCAGTCAGATTGGTTCATCACACACTCTTGTCACGTGATACGACGTCATTCAGTCACTTTTTATAATGAAAGTTATATTTATATAAAAGGTGTTTATGATATTTACAAATTACAAACCTCACTGAGGTGGAAATAAATGAAACTTAAGTGTCCAATAACATACTTTAATATAATTTTTTCGTAGCTCATTTAATATAAAGCGAAATAGAGCAGTAATTAAAAGAAAGTCGGAAGACTAGCATGCTTCTCCTTGTCTCAAACAATATTCCAGAACTCAAAATTATCTTCAGAAACCATTTCAAATGTAATCTTTCCAGTGCGAAGACAGTTTTTGAGAAATAGCCTAAGACATTTACGATCTTTACCTTATGAGCTAGAATAACAAGTTTTACATGTTTCAAACGTCAAAGTTAATCTTCTAATTAACGCCATAACAGTCATTGTTTGCAAAAATTGATGATGATATATATATAGCACTACTATGTCTGTCATATCCCAGCCGTCGGCACACTAGATTTAACAGATGCAGTACTGTTGAGATATTATTCTTTGTTTTCACTCCTAAGTTCTTAGAATTCACTATTATACCAAGATTGAATACTCATAGCCGTTGTTTTTGAAGATATTTTATTTTTACATGATAATGATGCCATCAGGTGAAACTGTATCACAATATCAACTCCAAGTAAATGATAAAATACATCCCTATATTTTTATGGGTAAAGAATGGCTGACTATATCTAAATTGATTCCAACTTACTTTTCATTAACTTTGACAAAAATAAGGGTCAAGATAATTGATTCGATTTACTGGGAATGTGAAAAACCCTTGTTCACTATTGTTGTTTAAACGAATAAAAACAAGCTCTTGCGTAAGAGATCATCGTCTCCCCCTCCCCCCGTTACCTGTCATAGACAGTTCTGTCTCCCGTGAGTACTTATAGTATAGGAGCGTATATTACAACAGCTAATACTTCAACTATGTTTCTTTACAACAACTGTCATCAGATCAAGTGTAATGTTGTTGTTGTTTTTTAAATATTGTTCGACATCTAATATGTTCAGTTCCTTACTATTTGAAACTTGTTTAGTTTTACATTTTTCACTGGTTTATGACTCTTCAATTTTTAGTTGTGTTTCTTGTTATTTTGTTAAGTTAAAGCAAAAATCTGTTATTTATCTGACGAGATTTAATCTTTCTTTTTTTTAAGAAAAAAGATAGGCTAGGACACTGAAATAAATTAGACTTTTAAGTAGCATCTTTGTGGTCTTATTGCTAAAGTATAGATTCGCGTACTGTTGCAGCTGCTGCCATCTGTTAGTAGGAGTTATTTCAAAAGCATCTTAGTCTTTGTCTGTTTGTTTGTCTTTAAGTACAATTGGCTATCTTGTCTGTGCTCATCACGAGTATTGCAATCCGGTTTTTAGCGGTGTGAGCCTTCAGACTTACAGCTGAGTCACTGGGAGCAAATAATACCGCAAAAACTAACTCTAGCTTAAACCTGGACCTGAACAAAAAGAATTTTTTTTACACATCATATTCCTAAAATATGGACTCATACAACTAGTTACGTTGTCTAGGTGTGTACTATTTTGAAATATCTCAGAAACTTGTAAGTTGCCTTGAAAAATGAGATCTGGTTGTTTCTACTACTAAAAATTATATCAAATTCTAGTCGCGCCATCTCAGTTAGAAATAACAAAACAAGACAGTGTGCAAGCATGTAAAACAATAAGTATGCCTACAAAATTGAATATATATATATATATATACATCACATTAGTAAGTTATAGATTTCTTATTTCTGGAATTAGAAGTTTTAAAGATAAATTTCCCTCCTGGACTCACTGACTGAGCTCGTCTTTCAGGTGTTATGTTACTTATTTTTAATGTCTTTGTATTTCTGAGCTTTTTCTCAATAAAATTCTGGCCATTGCTATTTTTATAACCTCCTGTTCTACGGACGAAACGGGTCACGTAACCTTAATCATTATCCGAAAGTATTTTTTCATTGATCTACGTTCAGAAATGTCTGCTTAAAGTTTTTTGTTTATTTTATTATTTTTATTATTGTTAAACTCAATAGTATATTAGAACTAAAATACTATTATAAATACATTCATTTTATTAAACCAGGTAAAAAATCTATAAAAAAAGTAATTTTCACTGACACTTGCATCTAGAAATTGCCATCGACTGGGATTTTTTTCTTTTCAAATTTCCAAATTCATTGGTAAGTTTCAAGAGTTTGATTGAAACGTAACCTGTACAAATATTTTATTGACGTTAATTTTCAACTGCTGTAGCCTAGCGACGAGAATGACATTACAAATTATGCATTATTTTGGTGTTTGAGTTACATATCAGTCAGGTACTGCAACAACAACTGCAATATTTTGTCAAATACTGTACACACACATATTTTCACTTGATATAAACTAGGATTTAAAAACCTTTAAGAAATTATTCAATAACGGTCTTTTACAAGATTAGTCTTCATTTATTATAATGGATAAAGTCGGGAATCTTGGGTTTTAAGAGTCTATTATAAAAACGATAAACCCTATAACCCTAGCGCTTTTGAAAGGTGGACCTTTCTTTATCAGGGGTAAACTGAGAACCCAGGGTTATAAGGTTTTTTATCGTTTTATATTAAGACTTCTTGACTCTACGTGTTTTTCTGAGATCACGAAAGTGTCTATTTTAGTATTAATATTAACTCCCGATCAGATAAGGCTATGTACTTAAAAATAATCTAAAAATCAACCTGGCAATCAGTCTAGTAAACTCAATGTACCCATCCTTCTTACGTTTCTTTTTATAAAAATTATAATGCATTGTTTCATCAGTTGGGTAGTTTCGCTGTTAACGATATTTTCGGCCACAATCCCAATAATTACTTGCGTGAATAGGCCAGCTTAGGAGATTTAGGTTAGTTCTAAATGATATATTAACCTAACTATGCAAAACGATCTTTTTGATAAAAATATACTAATGAAAAATTTAAAAAGTAATAACATTACATATATTAAGTAGTATGACTAATGCTATTAATGAAAATAACAATATATAAATGCCTTCCAGTGGCACAGCGGTATGTCTGCGGAATTACAACACCAGAAACCGGGTTTCGATACCAGTGGTGGACAGAGCACATATAGCCCATTGTGTAGCTTTGTGCTTAATTACAAACAAAATAAATAAATAATATCGTATACATTATTTATGGAATACAGAATTTATTGTAGGTGAGCAAAATAAAGTTTTAGTATGATATCTTCAAGATGCTAACAAATAATTAAACATTTATAAAATTCAATTTACTACACTATCATCTGTTGATAGGGTAAAGAAGTTCAGATGAGGTTTGAGGTGGAAGACATAGGGCTCTCCGGGGGATGATATAGGGGTCATGTTCAGACAACGACCCCTGTTCTCTGTCACTCCGCGGGGGACTTTAAGGGTATATGCCAGGTTTGATGACAACTGATTCAGCGGTTTGACAATTATAAGCGGACATATCACAAAGAACCCCCAGGTGTGACGTAGAAAGTTAGATCCGAACGCTATCTACCTAGATTACGCTCTGTGGAAGCCCTAAGGGTACATGGCAGGTTTGGTAACAATTAATCCAAAGGTTCGCCAGTTGTAAGCGAATACACACACATGTGTTTGTTAAATAATGGTTTAGATTACGTGCACATATTTTGTAATCAGTTCGAATAAGCCAGGTTATGGCCAAGTGGTTAGGGTGCTCGACTCGTAATCTGAGGGTCGTGGGTTCGAATCACCATCCCACCAAACATGCTCGCCCTTTCAGCTGTGGAGGCGTTATAATGTGACGATCAATCTCACTATTCGTTGGTAAAAGAGTAGCCCAATAGTTGGCGGTGGGTGGTGATGACTAGCTGCCTTCCCTCTAGTCTTGCACTGCTAAATTAGGGACGGTTAACGCAGATACCCCTCGTGTAGCTTTGTGCGAAATTCAAAACCAGTTCGAATAAAAATTAAGGCCCTCAGCAGATTGAACGAACTTATATAAATTTGAAACTAAATATTCATATAAATAATCTGAATATAATAAAAGTAATTTGATATTTTCCCATCAAATGCGCAATAAAAAATTAAAGCCAACAGCAGAAAGAACCTTCAAGGTCGTTAGTGTCGAACAGTCAGTTTCAAGTCACGTGAGCGGTTTTCTCGAAACTAGTGCAAACTAGTTCTGTTTTTCATAGAGAGGCGTAAAACCAACTGTACGAAATTTTGACCGTAGAACTGATTTTTAAGGTATTCTTCTATTCTATTATTATTACATTTAATAGGTTATAAGAATTGAAGGTGTTAGTTTTGATAAGTTTCGTAGCTGTATAGTTGCCATGCTCGAGAATGCAACGAGATACGCACGCACCATATGTCGAGTCTCAAGTTGATATCGTGTACCAATGCGCTGTAAGCCACAGTTTTCTCACGGATAGTTAGGATATAAAATGAGTAAAAATAACTCGACTTTTTGATTCGTATTATTCTTTTTACAGGTCTTTCCAGTAGTGTCTCAAGATGAACGAGTTCCATTTCACCTCACGACGATCTCCCGTACTTGCTTGCAATGCTTGTATTTCATCTGATCAGCCTCTGGCAACTAAAATTGGAATCGGTTTGTAACAATTTATCAGCTATTTTAACACTTTTGATCATTAATATGAAGGTAATCAGCATTGTGTTGCAAATAAATCTTATCCTGAACCCATTTAGAAGTAAACAAAACGTTATAAGATAAATCAAAAGTATAAGTAGTATGGGTTATGAAATTCTGTTTTGACAGTTTTGCTGCTTGAAATCGGCTGTTTTTAATTCGAATGACAAAAACTAAAAACTGTCCACTTTTACTCTTAGGTGAATCTGTAGTAAAAGTGTCAAACCAACAGCTCTCGTGACTTTTTGCGTGGCTTATATTTAGACCAAATTTGACACCTAATTTACCTTGTCGAAAAGATACTTAAAGAATGGTATTATTATCAGGTCATCTTAAGGTCACAATTTGAAATTATGAGCAGAAGGAAAAACGAAATGCGTAATAATGATATTAATTTTTTCTTTGATTTTACTTGATCTATAAAAAATACACAATTAGCTAATGTTAATTATCTTTATTGACTGACTTAATATTCGGGCATTGTTTATTGTTGTTATTTGTAGTGCTGATTAACTTTTGAGTACTGTTAAAAATCCGATTCGCATTAGGTGTAGCTTATAAATGAGAATAGAGAAGTTATTTACGAAATGTAGAACACTTCATCTATCTATTTTAAGCATCATTTACAAACTACTATACACTGATGATGAATAATACTCTCCCCACTGAATTGCTAACCATGCAACCTAAAACTTCTTTTAAAAAAAATATAATATAACAGTTATTCATTAAGAGCTGATTATATGTTTCTTTAAAGACAAAGATCCTTGTCTAATAGATGCAGGTTGATTCTGACACCTTCAGTTGATATAATTTGTGTTATTGAAATACAATGTTATTGGTTAACTGAAATTTTCAGACATATTGCAAAATGGAGGAAATGCAGCAGACGCAGCCGTTGCTATGGCAGCAACCCTAAATGTGTTGCAACCTTGCACAACTGGAGTTGGCGGAGATTGTTTCTGTCTATTCTACAGAGCGTCAGACAAAAAAGTGTTGGGAATAAATGGAAGGTTGGGACTGTTTTACTATTACTATATTTTCTAATTAAACTTATCATTGAAATTAACACCTGAAAATGTAAGTTCTAATTATAGATTGGCAAGAAAGTTATTTACGTACCTACTTTCTGAATTATTATTATTTTTTCAAAAAACAGAAATTTACCACGGTAAGGTATTTGACGAGCGAATGCTGTTACTGGCCTACACATCACCTAAGTCTAATAATTATTATTTTTCCTTTAAATGATAATTATCAATTCGATCGTACTTTACGTTTCAGCTGCTAATCTTCTGCTATCTTTAAGGAAATCCTAATAAAAACTGTTTGTGGTGGTGGCTAAGATTCCATCCTGGACTTTTAATAGAAAAACTGTTGTGCTATGCACTAGACTGGGATCTTTGCCGCTGGGGTCTAATCAACTAACTATATGAATGATTCCAAAAGGGGGTATTTATTTTTTGTTGATTTCTATCCTAGGCTGACTGAGTGTGTTATCAGTAGGAGGTTTCTTTTATCTTTTTTTTTCTTACCTCGTGTGTAGTTCATACACTATTATTTTCCTTTTATTACATCTTATTTTATGATCTTCTATGACACTATGGGCTATTGCAGATAGATCGGTATTACTGAAGAAAGAGTAACTAATTCATAATTATACTTAGATGATCTAATAGTTCACTGTCCAGTAATCCTAACAACGGCAGAAATAGTAAGTGTTGTAAGACAAAACAACATTTAACCACACACTGATTACATTTGTAGATGAAAATTTTACGCAAAAATATATATTTCAATAGAAGTAGAAAATAAAATTATTAATATTTTTAAGTTCTTTCTTTTTATCCCGATTTCAAAAAGAAAGAAGTGTTTTATATTGATAAAATTCTATTCAAACAAAACGGTTGTTCTGGTGTGTCTATTGTGTACACAGCGTGGTCACAAGTAAATAGACACCATCTTTTCAGAAAAAAAATTAAAATTTTCAGTCATATTCACATGAATTGATGTATTTATAATTTAAAT
>NW_013666654.1:202059-206771 GCF_000517525.1 Limulus polyphemus | reverse complement strand
CACACATTAGTTAGCATAAATCAGTTAAATGACGAAAAATTAGGTGTCTATTTGCTTGTGACCACTCAGTGTATATCAAAAACTTGTTTAAATCAATCTTTGTTAATTATGAAACCGCCGTTTTTAATACATGTATTTACTAATAATCTAAACCAAGTTAAAAAAACCTGGATTTTGTTGCAGTATCTGTCTCCATTCAAATCGGCAAGCATATATATATATATATATATATATGTGTATATATACGCACACACGTCTGTATTTATAATATTACCCTACTTCAAATATTTGATTTATAACAGCGGGTTTATAATTTTGCTTAAGGAAGAATACATTTTTACTCCTAGCGGTCGCAGTGGTGCCAATGTGACTTTAAATAAAGTAAAGAGTATGGGATATTCTAATAAACACCCACTACCACCTAACCATGGGCTGACTGTGACTGTACCCGGAGCTGCCGCAGGATGGGTTGATTGTGTGGAAATGTTTGGGTCACGAAAGGTACTACTAACTGCTGGATGAATTATTTCAAATTTATAACGAGTTACTCATTGGACTTTTATTAAAAATAAAGAATAACTCTATATTTGAAGGAGTATATTAGAATATGTTATAAATCTTTTTTTTTTTCATATAATTTAGAAACAATCAAGGAACAACCATTCAACTATAGTAAATCGCATTTTTATTTTGGAAAAATGTTCCAGTGTCATTTAAAGCGTAGTTAAAAAAAACTAACATTTCAAAGACACAGTTCTGTACAATTCAATAATATCATGCATCATTTTCAATTTTTTTTTTTTCGTAGCACAGTTGACTATATCAGAGATATTAAATCCCGCAATTCGATTGGCAGAAGAAGGCTTTCCTATGTCTGTCATTATGTCAGATGTATGGGGACAAAATGCTTATTTACTTGAAGCATCAAGATACGGACATGAACTACTACTTGATGGAAAGCCTCCTCGAGCTGGAGAGGTGATGTGCATGCCTTCTTTAGCAGCTACGTTAAAGGTATGCGAGTCTTTTTAAATTTGTTTGTTTGTTTTTAATTATGCACAAAGCTACACAAGGGCTATCTGTGCTCTGCCTACCACGGGTATCGAAACCCGGTTTCTAGCGTTGTAAGTCCGCAGACATACCGCTGTGGTACTGGGGGGCGCCTTTTTTAATACTGATACACATAGGCACCCAGTTTCATGGGGGGTGAGGAGTGACTTCCAAGTACTCGGAGCCTATGCTCATACAACACTTAAGATATTTTGTAAAATGTTGCGATTTTTATTTATAGAATTTCAACCTTCTCCTGTTGCATTATATGTTTTTTTCAAATCAGGATAAAATTATAAGGATATTCTTGTGTATTAGGAAAATGATTAAATGGCATTACCCATAAAAGGAACAAAAAAGGTATATGTTAAAAAAGAACAAACACCATAATGTTACTATACTTAGCTGGATGTACATTCTATAGTTGATATGATTTTAACTTTAGAAACCTCATTCATTGAACTTCCTTTATATATCGCAATGTTTGATGTAGGAATTGGCTACTAATGGAAAAGACGGCTTTTATAAAGGACGAATAGCCAGAAGAATAATAGAAGAAGTTAGCTATGCTGGTGGATGCCTATCATTAGAAGATTTCGAACATCAGGTATCTGCAAGTGACACTATTCTAACGGACCCAATTAGCACCAATTACAAGGGTGTTAGGCTGTGGGAAATCCCTCCTAATGGGCAAGGTTTAGTGGCATTAATGGCATTAAATATACTTGAAGGATTTGACCTGAAAGGTAGGGCGAAACAAAGAACTTCTAGACATTTAACTTAAGAC
Organism: Limulus polyphemus; assembly: GCF_000517525.1. Taxonomy (NCBI): domain Eukaryota; kingdom Metazoa; phylum Arthropoda; class Merostomata; order Xiphosura; family Limulidae; genus Limulus; species Limulus polyphemus. The sequence goes on along the minus strand of NW_013666654.1, from coordinate 204,934 downwards.
ATCATCATTTGAGAATATAGTCGAAAATTTTAAATATCAATTACCTATTACTAGTAGAAACGCCGCCCTAAAGGCTGCTGTTTGTTTAATCATTGTATTCATACCTCATTGGGAAAAAAAAATTAACATTTTGTAAAAAAATATTTTTTTTCTGGAAAGTACTGCACGGGAAAAGTGTTCGGGTTGTGTTCTTTAGCCATACGCAACTCATTGCATGAAAATGTTTCAATGTACAGTGCTCAAAATTTTCATAAATTTCATTGATATAAACTTTAACGTTTTTATGTATTAAAAGTGGTACCGTTTATTGAAATAATAATAGTATTTTTAAGAACTCCAGTTTTTCAGTACTACATTTAAAAATTACCTCGCGTACAGTCCTAGTGAAAGTCGGGTTCTTGTTGTGAGGAGAGTACTTATATTTAACGTTCTGTTCTATTATACAGAAACGGTTGTTACACGTACTACATCTATTTTTCTAATACTCTGAAACTTGAATACCCAAAGTATGAAATTTTTATGGATTTTTGTTTGCGGTACCATTCAATAGATGGCGTAGGAGTTATTTTAGGTACTTTGTCAAGTCTGTTCGTTTTCGTTCAAGTTAAAGTTCAGACTTACTGTTGTTATTTTTTATTATTACATACATAGTTTTACTGGAAGATGTAAAAAAAGACATCATGTATGCACGTGTATAACTTGCTAAACTTTAATGAAGTGCTGTATAAAGTTCTTTAAGATGACACTATTGGGAAGTGAAACTTGTAAATAAGGTCATTCTTTTGAAAAATATACATATTCTGACCTCGAAAGCTAAGAATATGACCATCTGTGTAAAACTTGGTTTGTCATCGAAAGTGTTAAATGTTTTAATTAATAAACAGTCAAATTGTAATGATTTGTTATGAGTCAAATTGTTGCCCTACAATTTGAAAATCATTGTGAAGATACATATGCAAGAATCACAAAAAAAAGCGAGAGAATTTTCCCTAAATCTCGAAGCTTTAAGAAGAAAATTGCATTTTGTTTACAGTTCAATCGGTCTTATTGGTAAAAAAAAACAACTCGAAAACTCTAAATTACATGTAAGATAGAATTTTCGTTTGTTTAAAAGCTTCTTCAAAACAAAAAAGAAAAGGAACGAAGGAGCTACATTTTGGAAAAGTTGGATCATTTCAATTTCACACTATGTCACTAGTACGCCCTGTAATTAATGGGTTAAAGCGATCATTGTTTTAATTTAAAATGGTGCTTAGAATGATCTTTGATGTATTTAATCAATATAATCTGGTGGGTTGGTTTTCAAAATTCAACATTTTAAAAGTTGCAACATTCAGCTAAAGCTCGGTTAAAATAGTCAAATATTCCAACGTTTTTATGATTTACGTAAATGTGTTTTGTAGTATATTGGCGGTATTATAATGAATTAAGCATACCTTCAAGAATAATTCATAGCATTTCGGATGTATGTGTCATTACGTGTGTATTCTTGAAAAGCTATTGTTACTTTCTTGTAAATCCTTTTCTTTGTTTTTCTTTTTTTTACTTCTACCCAATAGCATATAACTATTTTAAGTTTCAAGTTGCAGTTGATTCATTTGGTATGCCTATGTTTTTGTTTTTTTTTCCTTTTCAAAGCCCTAGGCCACAACAGCACACAATACCTTCATCTATTGATTGAAGCTTTGCAACTGGCATTTGCCGATGGCCTGCAGTACATTACGGATCAAGACCATTACAAAACTCGACTTCGTGATCTCTTATCCAAAGAATACGCTGTCAAACGCAGAAGTCTGATAAATCAGAAAACGTACGTTTGTATTTACCTACTTCTTTAAAATCTTAAATATGTATTGACATATGTATGTGTTTCTCTCTCTCTCTATGTATGTATGTATGTATGTGTATATATATACATATTACAAGGAATAAGTACTTAAATATGTTAACTAACTTCTGGATTCGATTAAAGCGAAAAATCGCAACTTAAAAACACCAGCCAAAAAATCAGTTCTCATTTTTAAAAAGGTAGTTTTATTCACTATGAAAAAGTAGATGTAATAATTTTTAAACTACTATCTATGCTTTGATTATAAGTATTAAAATGAAAACATTGCACAAGCCAATGTATTATCTAAATATTCATGGAAGTAAAATAAGCACTTTATATACAATATACACAGAATAAAAATCCAATAAATTCATACAATATAATACAGTAAATAAATACATAATTATTTGTACACATTTCTTTAATTACCAACGCGCGTGTGTGTCTATATATGTATATATATCATGAATATATTCTAAAATTGTGTTTTTATTGATAAACCAAAATGTATTGTCTTCCTGAAGAGCTCTTGGCCAATATGTCAGTGGTGGACTGGATCATTTATGTGATCCAGGGTCTGACACAACGTATATCAGCGTGGTGGACCAACACGGTAACGCGTGCTCCTTCATCAACAGTAATTACATTGGATTTGGTACTGGTTTGGTTCCTAAGGGATGTGGTTTCTCTTTGCAGGTCAGTTCCCATTAGCAATTCTACCGCAGTTGTACTCAGTTGAATAGGTTTGCAACTCCTTATATTTGCTGTCTCTTAACAGTAAAAATATATTAAAATGTTAGTTAGTTCTAGGCTTTTCAGTAAAATCCGGATGACTGCAAGTATATGGACTGTTTGAATTATATGTTATTTAATGTTTGGTATTTACAGATAAATTAGTCATAAACTATGTATAGTGACTGCACAGGCTAACTTTAAGCCTGAAAAGATATATATATATATATATATATATATATATATTATTTATTAATAAATAATAGTACTATTTAATTTTAGTTAGTTAGTTTATTACTACTACTACTACTA
>NW_013666654.1:195160-201595 GCF_000517525.1 Limulus polyphemus | reverse complement strand
AGTATCTTACAGATTTTTAAGTTTCAACTTAAATCAAGTATACATTTTGCCTGGCACTGAACAGGCGGTAATTCGGTCCCGTTCAGTGAGAGTGGGTTTTCTCTCCGTACTCCCCCCCCCCAAAAAAAACAACAAATTAAGGCATTGAGTCTGTAGTTGCCAGTCACGGCATTTGAATTTATTGATCCCTGCCAGGCCCTGACAAGGCTTGTTTGTTATGATGTTTTTTCTATGTTGACTTCTCTTCTTTTCCTTCACCACTACGTGTCCAGGTTTTGCCTTGCCTTCACCTTTGCCGCTTTAACTCTTCCCAATAATTCACAATTGCCCTGTAATCCATCAGATCTAACTTCACCAATAATTGCTTAATCTTCTTGCACCCTGATGATTATTTCTTTAACAATTTTTATCATCAAAACAACTACCAGGTAGTAGTAGTAGTAGTAGTATGGCTTAAGCTACGGTGTGAAGAGGAACAAAAGTTTCTAACCATCCCGGGTTGTCTTTCAGGCCCCAACTCTTTCTTTGAGGCTTGGAAGATATCAAACCTAAATTCCTGCTACGATTTTGTTGTTGTTGATGGCTTAAACTAACTTTACAAAGATTAAACCCATCAAATCTGACTGTGAGAGCTTGCCTATTCTCTTAACTGTAATGGAAAAATTGTCCATCGTCCCTTGATTTTAACTTTGCCCCCCCCCCTCGGAAATATTTCTGCGAACGCCCATGTGCTCTTGTACCAATTTTATTATTTCGACTTAAATTTTAATACACCTCTACATTTTATATTGTTCCAAGTTTTAAGGTATATGCCTTTTAGCCAAGCTGACTCTTCAATATAATATGACAAGGTATTCACTAATGATACTAATTAAAGATTACAAATGACTCCCGTGCACTGCGAGTCTGGGCAACAAATGAAAAACTATCCATTGTTAATCAGACCTTGACCAAAAACAGTGAACTATATGTTTGCATGTTGAGAAAGGGGTTGTAGTTCCTAAATATGCAAGTGGTGTTCTGTTGGTGCAATATATTTAATCTGGTGGCATGACAGATCCAACAAATGAAACACTTACTCGAACATGTTTTGTAACTATAGTCATATAGATATTCAAACTTCAATTGTAATGGTTATTGAAACAATAACAGCATCATGAGTGACACAGTCCAACTATGTACATGGTGTCCCTGAAGTTTTATCCAAAGACAAGAGCATTGTTTCCTGAATGTCCAAGATCACTGTTTGAGCATTTTGTTGTAACCTGAACTTTAGAAAGGAGAAGAAACACGGTGAACTACTCAAGGTGATTTCTATGTGTTTGTGAGACCATATATACATCTGGGTGAATAACATGTCATCACATAGACAAAGATGACAAAACAACTGGCATTTAGGCTTCCTTGAGGTATTAAGGGTGTTGCCATTGGTGAAATGGACTAGATCTTGAAAAAAGGAATAATACAACTTTTACAGACTGTTTCCAAACAGTCATTATGGGGAAGGAGAGAACTCTATGGCTCTGTGGGGACTTTAGATGGGTGAATATGTTAACATGAATTGATACTTTTCCTTTGCCTCCAAAACACAAACAACTGGATGTGCTGGAAGAAATTTATTACTTCATTACACCAGATCAGGGTACTGGCAAGTTGAAATGGACAATAAAAGTAGACCTGTGACTGCTTTTAGCACTTGTGAGAGATGGTATGATCACTTAGTTTGTGTAATGCATTAAACACTTTTTAGAGGCTGATAGCATGTATACATAGATAATTGCTGTGGTGGAGGTGTTTTATTTATATTGATGACTTTTTGGTTTGGAGTTGCACATTTCAAGGTGCTGATGAGAACATGAAGATGATATGTCAGTATATGTCAGACAAGGCTTGAAATTGAAACCAGGAATGTATTCATTGATGCACAAGTGGGGTTTATTAGCCACATAGTAGTCAAGGATTAGGTTGTGTATTGTATTACTGAAGGTTTATGATCCATTTCTTCAAGATAGGAACACCATTGTCTAAATTGCTTAAGATGTCTGTACACTTTGGGTTGATGCATAAATATAAACAGTCATTTAATCCTTACAGCATCTATGGTCAAAGCATCAGTGTTGGCTAATCCTTACCATGATTGTCTGTTCATCCTGGATAATTATGCTAGTGATAGTAGAATTGGAGCAGTTTTATCAGAAATGTAGGATGGCATGGAGTTTGTAATCACTTATGTAATCCCTAGGCTAAAATCTCCTCAATACTATACTGTACAACAAAGAAAGGAGCATTTATAAATGTATTTGGAAAACACTACATCCATTAATTTTATAGTGAGAAATTCACTACGAAAGTGAGCCACCTCTCGCAGAAAGGGCTAAATAACTCCAAAAATCTGGAAGGTATGATTGCACATTTGATAAAACTCTGCAAGATTACATCTTCATTATACAACACTGTTTGAGTTAAAATCTTGAAATGCGTGTGTATTATCTCACCAACTGGTGCAGACACAACCATTCACATTGTTCCAGCAGTAGCAATGAATTATACGAGTATTGGCAATACTGCTTATGGATAGAAAACACAAATGACCAATCAAGAGCTTCACAAAGAGCACCTAAAGGGTCTGGATATATCCTGGATGCTATGTGTTGTGCTACAAGGTGAAACATGAATGTTATTAACTGGCAAATTTAGTGGTGTTAATGCAAATGATGTTTGGCACATAAATTGTTCAGTTACAAGTTTAAGATGATGTGTTTTATCATTTCTTTGAACCAGCATGGTCTGGTACCTGACCTTGGATGTGGCTAGTGGTCCCCATAGCTCTAATATTGGAATTACTCTAGACTTTGCATATTGAAATGACTGAAGAGTACCAGGAAGTGTCACACCATCCTGGATATGCAGTAGTGATCTTTCTGATTGTACTTAGAAGAATTGTCCATGTGAGAGAAAATTGTGGCACTGAGTTGTAAGTTCTTTTTTACAGATAATTGCTTTAAATACAGCTATTTCTTTGCCCAAAACTGAGAAGAATGATCATTATGTATTGGTTATTATAGATTACTTCATCAAATAGGTTGAAATGTATCCATTGATTATTACTTTAGCATAGTCCAGTCTATTGCTGATGTGTTGGCTGAACAGTGGATAACTTGATTTGTAACACCTGGAGAGTTGTTTCCAGAGTTGTGTTGGGTTTGGTAAAAATGCACATTTCGTTATATCATCCTCTGTCTGATGTTTTGCTTGAGCAGGCAATCTAGGCTGCCAACCAGATGTGTAATAAGTTTATGAAAACGTAATTGGCTGACTCAAATGAGTACTTATTATATGCCATGTATCATGCAACTGATCAGCAACTGACTGACTTTTCTACAAAAATATTCATTTTAAGACAAAAAATACAACTTCCACTGACCTGATGTATGACCCACTGCCCAGTACATATGTACTGCATTCATCTCATGAGTATGATGCACTTGAATATATGTTCCAATAGTTGGTTAAAGTAAATTTGCATCAAAACTTGGTTATGAAAGAGCAGTAGCAGAATAAAGGTTCAAGTCTGGTGACTGGATCTGGCTATGGTTTTCATCATCAGCACATAAGTAGTTCAGTTATGGCTCAACCAGACTGTATCTCGTGTGTCAATTGTTTAACAAAATGAACTATGAGCTTCAGCAGTTGCATGACATGTACATATTTGCTGCTAAAAACATAAACAAACAGAAGCTCTGACACTAATGAGCCTCCTGGTTTACTGGTTGCTCCAAGAATAAGATGTGAATGAGTAAGTTTACTCTGATAGTGAAAGCACTGTTTCTTGTTGTTGTTTTTTTATCTCATCTCAGCTTAGGAGAAGGACTGTGCTGGCAGTGTATATTTGATAGCCTGTCAGGAATCAGATGAGGAAGTGCCAGCAGAGAATAGTTTGACTGCTCTGATTATTGGTTTATATGCCAGTAGCTACTTTTTGATTTCTTATACCTGGGATTAACTGCTTGACCTGCAATTAGGATGCCAGAGGAAGTTTTACCTTCATTGTTTGAGGTTTGAGTAATATTTGCTAGCAAGATGTGTGATGCCTTGCAATTATCACTTGAGCTATCTAGTGAGTTGTAATAGGCATTCCTATGGAGAAGACTGTGTAATACTTCATAGATAAATCCAGCTGAGACAGCTGACGTCATGAGATGAGATGCTAGGACACCAACATATGGTTCTGACTTTTTTATTACTGGAAATTTAGACATGCCTATAAGTTTAAAGAATTTTGCAATCCCATCTTTCATAGCACTCACGTTAAGTTATGTTTACCTGAGCACTCTTGTGTGTTAACTGATCTGACCCAGTGTTGATTTGTGGTGTGTGATCACACCTGTGGTCTTGATAGGTTTATACAGTCTTACAGAAGTACGTAAGGGTATTGACATGAAAAAGTGACGTGGGGTCTATAAATCTTGGTGAACTCTGTATTATTTATCAATGCATCGGTTATTTTTTATGTTTATCTAATATAGTGGGTTCTTTGATCTTTAGATGGCAGCACTAGCATGGACAATATAGTGACTATGTTGTTTGCTAGCTGTAATGGTGAAAGGGATTTTGATGTCATGCCTGGTACTTCCACTACGTAAGACACTATGGCTTATCTGTTCTTGTGTGTATCAAAACCCAATTTTTAGTGTTATAAGCCATCAGATTTACAGTTGAGCCACTGGGTACACTGAATATGAAGATGTGTAACTGTTTGGTAAAGACCACAATTATTAATTTAGCCACAGTAAGAGAAACAACATGATGTATTCTATGTTGATGTTGCTAAATAACATGTTCAGTTTAGTCCTTCACTTAGATATTCATAAGTATGTAATTTGTTCCCCGAGAAAGAGACATAAGAATGTTAGGGTAGTATACATCACACCAAGTGAGAAACATGATGAACTTATTTCATTGCTAGTAGGGAAAGAATAATTTGCAGTTGGAATATTCGTAGAATGTAAGAAAACATGGTGTACCTCTTGTTTTCATGTAGTTTTGGTTAAAAATATGTTTCACTTGTTCAAGTGAACTGTTTCTGAGCTTGACATTGTTACGTATTAGAATTTCAAATGGCCTGAAATTGAGTTAACTGATAAATTTAAATTTAGTAGTTAAATTGTACTTTGGATTTAGTAGTTAAGTAAAAACCGATATATAGTCAGCTTATGATATTTGCCAACAAGATTGATACATACAGATTTATTTTATACAAATACGTTTTAATATACACACAATAGTACCATTTACAATAATAATTATTACAAATAGTTACAACAAACAATGATTTATAAACGGAAGTTTCATAAACTTACAAACGATATAAATTTTTATTTCTGGTCTGGAACCTCCCTGATATCTTATCGAGGATTCACGATGAGCGAGTTAATTACGAGTTGATGTAGAGACGATCCGCTGGGAATCTAGCTAGCTTTGCCCTTGGCCACACACACTAGGTTTTCCACGATGAATTTATATGTCTTCATAAAATTACTAGTTTCTGATGAGAATCCACTGAAGTTAAATGATTTGGAATGTTTGAAATTTACAAATATTCCTGGTCAGATATCTTAAGTTTCCCGATTGATAAGCGTTATAACAATTACATTTATAGCTTTCGAAGTTTTATATAACACCGACATATAGCGAACTAATAATAGACACTCTCTTGGCGCAGCGCGTTAGTTATATTTATAACGTGGAAACGTTTTCTAGAAACTTCAGTCTTACGTAACAATACCGGTTAAAGCGTTTACATACACACATATATTGTTGATTCTTACTCTCGAGAATCTTCTACAACTTTGGAGAATAGACGGGAGTTGCGCAATACATATCTAACACTACAAGCTATGCTTGTTTTTAAATATAAACTTAATCTAAACAACGTTCATATTAAAATAAATACATGACAACAAATTCGTTAAATGGTTTGTATTGTTCGAAATTTATAAATATTGCTGGTCAAATATCTGAAGTTTTTCGATTGATAAGCGTTATAACAATCACAGTTACAGCTTCCGAAGTTTTTAGCACACTGATTATAGCGAACTAATAATAGATACTTTCTTTGGTGCAGTGCGTTGGTTATATTTATAGGCGTGTTGAGGCTTTCTAGAAAATTCAGCTTATGTAACAATACTGGTTAAAGCGTTTACATACACACATATATTGTTGATTCTTACTCTCGAGAATCTTCTACAACTTTGGAGAATAGACGGGAGTTGCGCAATACATATCTAACACTACAAGCTATGCATGTTTTTAAATATAAACTTAATCTAAACAACGTTCATATTAAAATAAATTAAAACAAGTTCGTTACAGTATATATAAAAATCAAAGATGGGGGTATTGCTTGTACTTAATGACATTGTAAAACAAAAGGAT
>NW_013666654.1:187029-194509 GCF_000517525.1 Limulus polyphemus | reverse complement strand
CTTTGGAGAATAGGCGGGAGTTTCGCAATACCTGTCTAACAGTACAAGCTATGTATGTTTCTAAATATAAATTTAATCTAAAAAAAGTTGATATTAAAAAATAAATATATAATAACAAATGCGTTACAACATTATTACAACATTTAGTAATTTATTTGTAATATAAAAACAAAATATGTTCGTGTTGGCTACTTTCTTTTTGAAATGAAGCATGGTTTTCGTATTTATCTTTATTATATTAACTTGTGACAAAAAGCAAGTAGAAGTTGTGAACAAGCAACTTACAGGACCAGCAGGGTGTTAAAAGCGTTGGTCACTGCTTGTAAAATGTCCCAATATCAGTAACCAAATAAGGAATTAGTTTCAGCTCTTACTCCCTCATTTTCTAGTAGGAACGAAACCTGCCTGAGTGCTCAGACTATGATAGAAGAAACTCATGTGTACAGGAGATTGCTGTACTTGCTGACCAGTAAACTCGTTTTTAGACTAGTGCAGTATAGGCTCGGCTTTAAGGATAAGCAATACAGGCGGCTTAGTTAAGCTATTGGCAGGAGGTGTCATATGCGCAATGTCCTAAAGAAGCTGTTAGATTGAACTGGACATCCAGTGGTGCTTGGGACGAGTGCATTCTTGAAATGATGTTTCCATTATGACACGCAATACCTCACTTACACTACATCCAGATCAACAACTTCCTGAATATCTGTTATATTTAACACTATAATAACTTATCAGGGTCTGAGTTGACTTGAAGTTTTCAATCCTGGAAATACAACACCTGGCAGATAATGTTAAATACTCAAAAAATGAAGACCATAGTTTTCCATAAGGTATTAAAAAGCAATCTTAAGATAGCAAACAAATTTCAACTAAAACTGTACGACACCCAAATCCAGTTGTCAAACACTATAAAATTCCTTTGGATAACTTTCAACAAAAAATCAACATGGAACAGACACTTTTCCGAAGTACTAAAGAAAGCTCGCGAGACAATGTACTACCTCAGTAAAAGAGGATGCCACGTCAAAAGGTGCAATGCTCAAACCATAACGCTAATCTACAAAGTTTACACCAGATCCATAATGGAATACGGCGGCATCATAACATCAACATGTCTAATAATATATACAATTCAATATAATCACAACAACTAAAAGCGATTAGAATTGCTTATCGAATCCCAATTTACACCCACGGAACGTACCTTCACACAATCAGTAAAATACAGGCAATCAGAGAGAGATTTAAACATGAATCTCTTATCTACAAAACTTTGCCGTTACACCCACCTCATAGGAAAAATTCTCATCCCCACTATATACAAACCACTAAAACACGGAAAACAAACCGCCAACTACCTTAGAACAGTGAATATTTTGCCTTTACAGACCTTTAGTTCAGACGACAACCAGCCAATGAACATGGACCTTTTTTGAACATTCGGATTTATTTCCTTTGATTATTTTTCTATTTCCTCTAATTTAACAAAATCGGATGTATACTGTTACACGGCTGCTTCTTATTATTGTATACTGTTAAACCGTGCAATGTAACTTACTACAAGTTTCTCTATCCTATTTCATATCATTATTTTACGATAGTTTAGTTCTCCTTATCTTACTCTATCATACTTTATTTCATCATGATTTATTTCATCATTTTATCATATTGTATTTATTTATTTATTGTTTCATTTAGCAATGCCGCATCTTTTTAAATATGCAACAAAATCGTATAGGATGTTTATTGAATAAAGGATAACAAATTTGATTAAAATTTTAGGTATATTGTACTACTCTTCATCCGTTTAATACTAACATTTGAAAAAATTATAAATTATTAATTAAACAAAGTATGAAATTTACGTTGGAGTTCATATTACAAAAAACAACAACATTTTTTATGTTTTTTTTTTCAGAATCGAGGTCTGAATTTCAGCCTTGAAGAAAATCATCCAAATGTCCTAGCACCAAGGAAACGACCTTATCATACTATTATACCCGCCATGTTAACGGATATCAATACAAATGAGCTGTTAGCTTGCTATGGAGTAATGGGTAAATTTATGCAACCACAGGGACATGTACAGGTAAAGCGACATCTAGTGGCTATAATAATGCTTGGAGACGACTTGAATGGGTAATGAAGAAAAACTTTAATATAAGTTTAACATCACAGTAAATGTACAACGTTTCGACAAGGTTTTATCATCATCAGGCGGCTAATGTCGTTGCATTTAGTGATTCTTTTCTGCTGTTATAATTAAATACGTTATCGCCTTTCAGACTATTTAATGTGAATTAACTATAAGAAATTTATCGAACACATCAACGAATTTAAACCAGACGATGTGTTAAAGGTTTAAGTAATGTTTATGTGTTAATTTCAAGAGTGATTGGGATTAAGTATCACTGTTTGTGTGTGTGCGTACTCAGTATGGTCAGGACGTTTTATTTGCTCCTTCCTCCAGTAATAACTAACCATATACATGTACATATCATAGTGGAAATCACAATTTTGTTTTATCTTTCAAATGACTTTAATCAATTTATGATCGTATTTAGATAGTTATTTACGAAACACCGAATTATTAGAGTTAAATGCTATACATGCTATTTCAAATCGTCTTGTATTTTTTGTAAAGGTGCTTCTCAACATGTTAGAGTTTGGGATGGATCCTCAGAAAGCTTTGGACCAGGCCAGGATTTGTATACAACCGGAGGGCACATCACAGAAGTAATTTTTTTTTTCAAAACATCATTCACTGAAAAAGATTGTTTGTTTGAATTTCGCGCAAAGCTACACGAGGGCTATCTGCGCTAGCCGTCCCTAGTTTAGCAGTGTAAGACTAGAGGGAAGGCAGCTAGTCATCATCACCCACCGCTAACTCTTGGGCTACTCTTTTTCCAACGAATAGTGGGATTGACCGTCACTATATAACGCCCCCACGGCTGAAAGGGCGGGCATGTTTGGTGGGACGGGGATTCGAACCCGCGACCCTCAGATTGCGAGTCGAGCGCCCTAACCACCTGGCCATGAGGGGCCTATATATAGATACATTTTTTTGGGTAACTGCTAGGTAACTTCCATATAATATTAAACAAAATTTGTTTGGAAATGATGAATACTTTTTTTGTGAAATTCAATAAGGTGGCCTTAGTGGCAAAATACCACGGGCCCAGGGACCCACGTTTTACTTCACAGTTTTCACAATTTAGAAAATATTAAAATAAAATATTTTTAGTATTTTAATATTTAACATTTAACATGCTTGAACCTAACATAAGAAACTGGGTGTGCAGCTGAATCTCACGCTGGCAAGCTGACAATACTGCTTCAGGCTACGAGTCTGATTCTGTCTGAACTAGTTGACATTTTGGCAAGTGTCTCTGGCAAGTGTGGCTGGTGCCTGCGGCTGCATCCTGCGTTCTTCATACATTTGTGAGCAGACAGTGTACGGAGCAGTCTCTTAACCCTATCGCCACGGGTCACGGATCAAAAGTCATGTCAACGTTTGTTGACTTGCATTCAAAATTTTATTGAACTACTTTTATGAATTTATGTCAATAAGTTTGGTATCAAGCTGTAGATTATAATTCAAATTTTAGTATTATACATTATTTGGTTTCTTAATTTAAAAGTAAATATTAAAAGAAATCACTCCTAAACATCGATGTTTGTGTGTCACGTGGTATGTTGAATGCAGCACTGGTTCAAATTCGAACTGGTGTATTTAAGTGTTTTACACTCACAAAAAAAGAAACCTATCATTCAATAGGTATTTGAAGAACTTGTAACATTTCGCTACAATTTAATTCTTCGTATTGTTAACCGACACTGGGCAGCTTATACATAATTGAATAAATAGAGTTGTTTAAACATTTGTTTAACAACAAGTAAGAGCTTGGAGTGGTCTATTCTTTCACTGGGGTGTGTGCCTGTGGGCCAGACTAGTTTCGCAGAATTCCACTCCTCATCAGTGACCCTGGACACATCGGACCAAACCAAGCCTTTATAGTTCGAAAATCGAACTGGTGTATTTAAGTGTTTTACACTCACAAAAAAAGAAACCTATCATTCTATAGGTATTTGAAGAACTTGTAACATTTGGTTACACCCCAGTGAAAGAATAGACCATTCCAAGCTTTTACTTGTTGTTAAACAAATGTTTAAACAACTCTATTTATTCAACTGGTTCAAATTAGATTTTCGGAAACGGTCCATTATATACACTTACTTCTGTATATGACATGTGAATAACCAGTCGAATGTTCAGAATGTCCCCTAGTGTCTTTCTCAGATCAGGCGGGGGGGGGGGGCATCAATAATACTTTACCACAGGCCTTTCCGCTCCCAGTTACACCTCTGCATTCAAGAGATTTTCTATACAAAACATTTGAAATACTTTCACCTGACTGTTGTATGTTATAGTTTAAATTATTTAGGTCATAAGTGTTCATAGTTTAAAGATGAAATTAAGTATAAATATTCTTTTGTTACTCTTTTTCTCTTTTTTTATTATTTTCTACCAGTTTTGTACCTTCAAAGGTCCCTCTTCAGGATGTAATGTAACAGATAATCTATAATAAAAACGTTTGCGTGCCACTTTTCAACTAAACATAAATAACTTGAAGTGATTGAAGATTTTTCGAAATTTATAAACATAAAATACAATTTCTATATTAATTAAATACATTGAAATATACTCACAAATGAATTAAGCTTATCAAATATAATCAAATAGATATCTTTATGATCTGAATGTATAAATATTTTGCGTCGGAAAAGGCGATCAACTTTCAAAATGTAGTTATGATAAGTTCCATTGTGACTAATATCTGCTGTGGTTGTCAGGTGACTTCATGATTTGAATATTCAAATCAATATAATATAACGTACTCAACTCTCTGTATATATACACAAGCACACACACATTATATACATGTATATGCAGTCACTGTTGTATTTTGAATAAATGTTAGAACTTTCAACCAAAATTTCATTTTTCATTGTTATTTCCTGTCCTGTAAATAGCGCTGCTTGTGGTTATTGGAATAGTCGATTTTTGTATATAATAGTGTGTGTGTGTGTTATGCACAGTTCTTTGCTCTTTTAGTTATATTTTCAAGGTTATTCCAGGGTATACAGAAATCAGCTAGTTTAAAGTGCTGTATACAGGTTGCTGCAATATAAAATATTTAAAATTATTTAATGTATTAAGCAAACACTTCGGCTTGTTAATTTTTAAGTGCAAAACTGTGCAGTGGTTATTCAAAGGTATACAAAAATCACCTGTGTTCACCACAGGAATCAAATACCGGATATTAATGTTACAAGCTCTAGAGCTTACCGTTGAATTACCGGGAGGGGGGGTGGTACATTTAAGCAATATATACTACTAATAAAGTAATAAAAATTCTCATATCCAATATTATCGACATGAAAATTTAAGGAAACTGAGGATATATAAATATTTGACTTTTGGACCCACAAAAACCATGTGATAAGTTTGAATTCGAATTATATATTATTTGTTTAAGGTTTCGTGACACACCGTGTATGCTTAAATAATTTACAGCTATTATAATTTTTCGTTTTGAATGGTATTGAAGAAATGAAATTTTCACTAATAGTTGATTGTTTTTTGTTTTTGATTTTTGTAAAACCTGACACAATAATTATCCATTTCAATGTATATTTTACAATAATAAACAATATTTGGTCTGCAGTGAACTAAACTGTATTAAACCAATTGTTTTTGTTGTTGTTTTTTGACAAGTCTGTGGAAATTTGCAAATAGAAGTAAAACTTTTTGTTGATTTGTTGTTTCAGGTCAACTATGGATTATGTGCTCGCTGAGGATGGAATACCAGCAAGTACAATACAAGAATTAAAAGATATGGGACATATTATATCTGGCCCAATATTAGGCAGGCAAAGAAGAGACTTTGGCGTTGGTCACATTATTTCCAGAGGTCAATGGTGGAATCCTATCAAGGAAGGCTGTCGTGTGAAGAACGTTTTGTGGGCTGGAACTGACCCTCGTTGTGACGGAATAGCGATTGGTTTTTGATACAAAAGCATTTTAACTTCATAATATGTAACAATTATTTTATTGAAATCTATATAAATATAATACTACTATCTGTTGTCTGTCCATGTAACTACTTCGCAGGGTGTGGACGAATCGACACCAAAATTGGTATGGAAGTTCATTAGGTCCATGCAGGGGGTACATACATATTTTCAGTTTTGCGGTTTTTATGGGAGTTTTTGCGTTTTTTATCATTACCTCACATCCTGTGAATGGATCTTCATCAAATTTGGTATGGAGGTTCGTTGGATCTATGAGGAGATACGTATTAGGTCGTCAAGAAATTAATGTCGCGTTTTGGAACACTTTCATTAAACACCCCCCCCCCAAAAAAAACGTACATCACGTATAATAGTTAAACGAATCACATAAACGTCACGTTAGTGTAGCCTATATGATGAGGAAAGTTTAATATACTCTAATCCCTTATAGTAATGGCACACGACGAAACACATATTCAACATGTAATGCTGTTTGAATACAAGAAGGGAAACAATGCCTCTGTAGCCACAAAGAATACCAAAGAAGCTTATGGAAATGTTTTGAACATTCGTAAGTTTCAACGATGGTTCAGCAAATTTCGTTCAGGTGACTTTAGCCTTAAAAACTGTGATGGTAGAGGCCGAAATGTTGGAATTGATACTCATACACTGAAGAAGCTTGTTGAGTCCAAGCCAAGGCAACATACTTGTGTAATGGCCCTGAAATTGCATGTCTCTCATGAAAAATGCGTAAGCGTCTAAGGAATATGGGAAAACATAAAGAAGGTGGTTGGGTGCTCCACGAACTCTCCGATGACCATCGTTTCCAACGTGTGAACATTGCTTCGTCTCTTTTTGCGCGTAATGCGCGTGGACCATTTTTGGACAGAATTGTCACCGATGATGAAAAATGGATACTCTATGCTAACATTAAACGCCAAAAACAATGGCTCAGTCCTAGACAAAAACCATTTCCGACCCCAAAACCTGGACTCCATCTGCAGAAAGTGATGCTTTGCATTTGGTGGGACATAAAAAGAGTAATTCATTTTGAACTCCTCAATTCACAGCGAACTATCAATGCAGAGATTTATAGTCAACAGATGGAATGTTTAAATCAAGCCCTTCATCAGAAACGCCCTTTACTCGTCAAGGTATTCTTCTTCTCCACGACAATGTACGTCCACATGTGGCAAGTTTGACGGAACACAAGATTATGGAGTTGGGTTGGGAAGTTCTCCCCCACCCACCATATTCTCCAGATATGGCACCATCAGATTACCATCTTTTTCGATCGCTGCAACACCCTCATAATGGGAAAACGTATACAAATATGGAAGGTGTTAAAGAAGACATCGACATGTTTTATGCTTCCAAGCCAAGTGATTTCTTTAATCTGGGCATT
>NW_013666654.1:178399-187019 GCF_000517525.1 Limulus polyphemus | reverse complement strand
AAGAATGGAGACTATTTCATTTATGAATGTTTTGTTTGATATATAAGTTGTTCGGGTTTTTCATCTAAAAAAGAAGCGAAATTAATTTCTTGACGACCTAATACAAATTTTCAGTTTTACATTTCACGTTTTGCAGTTTTATGGCGTTTTTACCACTACCTTGCCCCCTGTTGATGGATTTTCACCTAAATTGGCATGAAGATTTGTTGAGTCCATACCGAGATACACGCAAACTTGCGAATTCATATTTTGTGTTTTGTAGTTTTTGTTTGTGTTTTTTTTTACAATTACGTATAAGGGAAGCAACTTTTCATGTCCTACGATAACTTTCATTAATCATGAATTTACATAACGTCCGTCCAGAAGACGGTACTTCAGCTAGTATTATAATATAATACAAGCAATTGATCTTCTACTAATTTTTAATTATGATGTTTGGTAGAACGAAATTAGTATGATTCAAACGAAGTTATGTTTACTCTCATTATAAATAAAAACACAGTTTCATATACGTACGGTGTGATATCGGCTTATAATTGTAAAAGATGTGAAGATACTATCACAACATGATTGATATGGTGAAACTCATAACAATAATATATTTAAGTACAAGTTATGAAAAAACTGTCTTAGGTAGCATTATGCTATACTAGGAAAATAACGAATTGTGTTCTTGCACCACGAAGTTTTATTATTTAAAACCCAGTGTACTTAACCACTCCAACCAATTAAAGGGACAAGATTGCATTATCGAATTAAGATAACTGAAAATAGTGTATTTTAAGAGCATCATTTATCTGCTGAATATATTAATGAACTAGTTTCATTGCTAGTACTCTCCAATTCATGTGATCAGAATTAATTTCTAACTGAACTGACTTGCGTAAAAGGTCACAAATTTCAAAAAGAGATATTAATTAACAAACATGTCTCCAATTCCATTCATACAGTGTTTGCATCTGCGGGGAAGACTTCTAGTTAGCCAACGAACGTCTTTTTGGCGGTTCTTTCATAGTCTGCAGTCATTGTAATGCTAATTATTCCATTTGTTCTCCTAAAATTAATATTAATAATGATTTTATCAGTCGTGGACTATCAATTCCTAATGACCATATGGTGTAGTTAGCAGTCATTATATGATGTTGGCTATCTTACAAACCTTATCCAGGCTGTTTAGTGTGCAGACCAGTTTCTTCATAGCAAAAATACTGTTACGAGTTTATATATGAATATTCTTTCAATTTTTGTTTGTGTGTTTGTTTACGTGAAATCCCACGAACGGGTGGTTGAGAAATAGTGGTTTAAACATCTGTAGTTTGCTCCTGAATGAGGATATTGTAGGAAACGTGATTTGACCTTGTTCTTGGGTTGTAGGAGATACAATGTTGTTAAATATACAGCAAAATTTGGAAGTGTCAAAAGGTTTATTGTGGTTTGTGTAAAGATTGGCTTTCCCTTTGAATTGTGGAAGTGTGCAAAAATTAATCTAGATCCATTTAGACTACATCAGTATAGTAAAGTAGATTATCGAGAGAGCTTTAGTTTGGAACATCGTTAGAGTGGTATACTTGGTAGAATAAAAAGTGTTTTCCAGTTCTTGAGAGTAAACAGTGCGATATTTTGCATTTCGATAATTTAAATTTACAGTGATTTATTGTATCTTTTTATATACTTGTTTCTTAGTTTTACATGATGTAGTTAATTATTTGTGTGTGTGTGTGCTTTTCTTTAGTCAGGTTATAATGAATGTAGATAGTAAAAAACAAAGTTTTTAACATCTCCGTTTGGCAAAGAAAAAATTATCTTTGTTTAGGAGTATGAATTAGATTAGTCTTATATCTCAAAAAAC
Organism: Limulus polyphemus; assembly: GCF_000517525.1. Classification (NCBI taxonomy): domain Eukaryota; kingdom Metazoa; phylum Arthropoda; class Merostomata; order Xiphosura; family Limulidae; genus Limulus; species Limulus polyphemus. The sequence continues at coordinate 185,170 of NW_013666654.1, read as the reverse complement.
ACAATGCATTTATCCTAGCTTTACTAGTAAGGCTAAGCCCTAATAATAGAGCTACATTTATCTCAGTGTAACCTAACTGTGGATTTGTTTTCAGTAACTTTATTGTAAAACTAGATGATATTGTTTAATAAAACAAAAATATTTTACTTTATTTTATTTACCTATGAATTCACTAGGAATACTGCAAACTTTCCAGCATTAATTTTTCTTGAACCTTCTATTTGGCGTTCTCATTTTTGTTTTATGTATTCTGTGGAGAAGAAAATCATAATAAGGTAGAGGGCCCATGCTGGGTTAAGGAACGAGGAGTCTGAAATTAAACCTCATACGAACTAAAGATCTAGGTTGGACTAGAATACAGAATAAGTTAAGGCTGCTGCTCAAGTTCAGTATAGAATCTGGGGCTAAAAAACCACCATGCTCATCAACGTGGCCTTTGATGATGAAGACTTTTTAATTTCTTAGAATCTGCCTTTGTAAAGTACCCACACTGAGTTATAGGGTCATATAACTCTAGTGTCTTACATCAATGGAAAGATATATTTAAAATCAGTAAGCGTAGACATGGTGCACATAAAGCACTCTAGACATGAAGGTGGCAGCACTTGTTTCCTAATTTTGAAACCATCAGGTCTCCTTATGGATGGAGTTAAGATTATATACTTTTGTCAATAACAACTGAGTTGCCAACTGGCCATCAGATAGGACCATATTTGGATATTTGCCGCCCCTAGGCAAATCTAGAAGAGCCGCCCCGGCCTCTTCCTCTACCTCTGCTCTCTTCATTGACCACAAACAAACAAACAAAATTCCTGAAGAAAAAAGATCATTCATTCCCTTCACTTAGACTACGCGTAAAGCACTGCATCACTTAGTTACATTAAGTTTATTTAAACAATACAGCCAGCACTGTGATAAGTTCTTAGATCTAACTGCTCCAGTCTGACTTATTTATGGTCTCCTCTTAGTTTATAGAGAGTGCGAGATCTGCGTCAGTCGTTAGCACTGCAAGTGCGTTAAGCCAATCCTGTGACATTGTAGATTGTAGATAGTTCTTGACACGTTTTAGTATGAAGAAGGAGAGTTCAGCTGGACAATTTGTAGATGGTGTGCACAAGAATATTCTTGTGGTGATGTCAATGTTGGGATACACGACATGTAGTTATTTTTCTCGCAACATATTACACTGGTATATTCTCGTCATTGACGCTCAGAAGGTGTGCTCGAAAGTGAAGACATTCTTCAACGAAAGAAGGCTTCAAGTCGTCCTTGTAGCAAGCAATTTTGTGGCACCCTTTTGCACTTTCTGAGGCTCAAATCGAACTAGGTTGAATAAAAATTCAAATTTTCCATAGAATTCTTCATATGCAGTTTTTCGCCTTTCCAGCTGTGATCGTAGACTGTCAAGTATCACAATAAATTTGTTAATACTGAAGCTGTCGCGACCTTGTTCTTCTTTTTGTGAGACGTCATAATCCTTCACATTGGACTTTTCCATGGCTAAAGCATCATACACATCAAACACCTCACAAACTGAACTAGTGAGTTGTATAGCTCTACCACGATACCAAAATCTGTGTCAACACTTTGCAGTTTCTTGTTACGAGCATTAAACCTTTCCAGAAGGGTTCACCAATGGACAGCCATAAAAGCCATCTACAATCGCTCCAACTGTCACAGAAGTCCTGTCACTTCGCTACATGCTTATGGTTTTTCGTCAGTATTGTTTATGAACCATGACAAAGCATCAACTATTCTCTCTTAATGTCGATAAATATTTTTGTATGCATCTTCGCGTGCTGACCAGTGTGTATCCGATAAATTCTTCACGAATAGTGTATCAGACTTAGACAAATGGGTTTGCAAAATTTCCTACCGGTGAGTGGAAGCCGTAAAAAAACACATATAGCCGCTGGAGGAGATCAAAGAAGGAACACGTTTCCTTACAACGTTCAGCAGCACATGTTCCTACCAGATTCAGTGAATGTGCTGAGCATGGTACATACACAGCCAGTGGATTATTTTCTTTAGTTCTAACTCGTAAGCCACTGTAGTGTCCAAACATATTGCTTGCATTGCTATATGACAGACCTCGGCGATTGGCGATGTTTAGTTTATGCGATCAGAAAGTAGTGAATATTGTTTCATTCACATATCCTACTTTATAACTGGCATTTGCGATGAAGCAGAGAAATCGCTCAACAGGAGACCCGTCGTCCTTTACATATCGTAATATGAAGGAAAGTTGATCAACATAGAAACATCAGTCGTTGAATCAACGCTGATAGTATTTTGCCTACTTTGCTTCCTTAATAATTTCTTTCTTCGCCATTTCCGCCATCAATTGAATAAATTGTTCACAAGTATAACACGAAAGGTAGGATGTGTTTCCTTTCCCTTTGTTGCCCAAATGCAAAATATGTTCATCCCAAAACGGATCATATTCAGCATTAAGTTTAAGCGACATCATATAGTTTCCACTATGTAATGAACCAGATCGCTCATCTGTCCCTCTGAACGGAAGTCCCCGTGAAGATAGTGATTTAACGACGGCAACCGCTCGTTTAAGTACATTCCTCCAATAGTTTATTTTGCCGTCCAGTTTCTTGGTAATATCTACATCTATTCTACTCAAGACATTTCCTTTTTTCTTCAAAGCCATCACACATAATCTGTGCTCATATGAATTTTCGTGTTCATTCAATCGAGCGTTGCCATTTTTTCAGTCGCTAATGTCTTCCTTTGCTATTTGGGTTTTTCTGCCAAATAAACGACATGGAGCGCAGAACACCTTCCCTGTACTTTTGGAATATACTAGATAGTTTCGCCTGAGTTTCTATTCGTTGAGCATCCGCGACCTTTGCCCGTACTGCCTCTTAGAAAGTGAGAAATCAGCGCCATCGTTTTGCACAACTCCATGCACAGCCACAAAATCTCGAGTAACAACATTCACAATTCATTCAGCTGGATCATTTCTAATACCGGTATTCGAAATTTAATCACGGTCCTTTTGAATCGTCTTTCTTGTGCTTTTCGTCTACTTTGTTACATTTATGAAGTACGAAGCAATCTTTACCGGTTTTCGCAAGAGTTGCACTGTCATGTTTGCTTTTAATTTTGGTGCATTTTCGATATTCGGCCATCGCTCATGGTAAAATATGTCTACAGCCACAGGCCTGATTTAACTAAGAACAGATTTTACTAGTTTTGTCAGTTCACACATTGCCCAGAAAACTTGTGGTGTAATTTGCACAAGAATGCCATACGTTCGAAAAAGCGTTATTGTCATAACGATAAGTCTAGAACAGGTGCACGCGATAATCTGACAGCCACCGTAACGACACGCATATCGGCGCGTTCGGCAATAGCTGGATTTCCAACTTTTGTGTCTATATCGTATTATAAACGCACATCATATATTCAGAAATAAAAGCATTTGAATCAAAGCCTTCCTACTTCGTACACAAATTTGCGCAGTTTTGCATTCGCCATTATAAATAGGAAGGGTTTTTTTCTTCATTTTATTTTTCGTACATTTTGTTTTATTTTGTACTTTTTTAAAGAAAATGCTGAAAAACGCTGCCCCTTAAGTTTTGCCGCCCTAGGCCAGTGCTTAGTTGGCCTGTGCATAAAAAGGACCCTGCAGTCGGACAACCATTCAGTTTCGGTAATGGGAACTTATCTGGTGAATCACTAATTTGATTCCTTAAATTATGAGATTTACATTTTGTATGAGATTAGAACCAAGTATAGAGCATATGGGCAAATTGAAATCATATCTTGTGAATGTGGTGTGTTTGCTTGATCAACCTTGCCGAGAGAGGTGATCGAGGAGTCAATCCTTTATGACCATAGAAAGTGCTGCAAGAACACATACGATGGTATACAACCCAAACAAGGAAGAGACCACACTGAATTATGGATATGAGATGACATTGTGAAAGATTAAAGATAATGTCTCTAGAGTAGGAAGATGAATTAGTTGTCTCACTAATAGGGTAATGCAGATTAACTGTATGTTTGTGGTGTCTGGGCAGTTATGAACGGCAGTGCTAAGTAGTAAGACAAAAACCAAAGTCTAGATGAGGGAAATAGAAATACAAAAATAATTTCCTATATTTAGCTAACAAGGATAAATGAAGAGAAGGATGTTTAATTTTATTAAAATAGAAGAGATATTGCCCTTACATCAATATATATATGTAATATCTTGTTATTTATCAATCTCTTTTATTTATCATAACAGAATATTTTGGTTCATAAAATTATTCAAATATCCATAAAAATGTTGAAGCAGTAGAAGAAGACTTGTGCAGGATTTTGTCTATTCAGGTGATACTCTGCTCCGGGTATGAAGTTTGATAATCATAAAAAAAAAAGATCAGTGGCTGTAGAAAGTAATAATTAAACATCACTCTCATATAGGCTAAGTAACATAAGAGTATGGGGTTCCTTATGGGAGTAGTAGGAACTAGAAACATATAATTGACAGGAACAATAAATATCCAACACTGATTAGAAATGACACTCACTTAACGCCACGTAGTTAACCTACCAAACATTTGCTGACTCAAGCTTTTGCAGAATTGTAGATGTCCTGTCAGTGACCAAGAGTAAGTTAAAGTCAGGAAGTTGCCATCACCATCATCATTAAGAATTTGTTGATCCAATCTTGTCCAAATGAAAACAGCACCACTGCGGTTCCAGTATTAACTATGGGATCCAGAATATTGATAACCTAACCTGCTTGTCAATGACTGAAGATCTGAACTTATCAGTTTCCTGGAGGCCTATTGAATAAATAAAACCATGATGCCAAGAAGAAGTTTCTAGAATACATTTTCTATCGCTGTGAAATGCACCTCCAAAGAAAGGTACTATTAAGTGTAAATGTCCATCAGCTTTAAAGTTTAAATTTCCAAATTTAAAAATTCCAAAATTTTATATGGCTGATGGCATGAGAAATTTAATAGCAAAAAAAAAAACTGAGGTTAAAAAGCAGGAGGAAGAAATGCCAACAACACCTGAAGAAACATCATCAACCCTGTATCACCAGCTTCTCCTTGCAGGAAAGTCTTAACTGAGGCGTCTCCTGATGTATTGAAGTAGAATTGAAGACACCTGATCATAGGTCAGCACTAAAGAGAACCACATTTTTATGTGGCCAGTGAAGTATGAGGATGTTGGATTCACAATTTCAATATTATAGACAAATTAGTGAAACACTTACTACCGTTAGTCTCATACTACAACTGGAGTCCTGGGAGTTTTATGAGATATGAAATTGGAAAACATTTCAAGTAGATTGATGCTAAAATTTGATAAACACAATATTAAATTATTTGTCAAAGACGACATACTTACAGGTACTTTCAGAAAATTAATCTTGGTCAATTTTATCCCTACATGTTTGTCAAGCATTGATTAGAAATAAAGTTGCTTTTCTTTTAGCATATCGAGTATCGTCATAGATAGTGTGCGAATCTTTTGGTTGGGTAGGCTATTCTGTCACATATTCTGTATAATATTTTTGAGATAACTGGTGAGATAATGCTCTGTAAGAGAAAATTTATTTGGGAAGGCTGTTTGTTTGTCAACAACAATTGTTAGGGGATTACCCCTTGGCAGAGCTGAACTATCTTTCTGCACCCGTTTGGAGAGGCTAATAAGCCTTCCCAACCCTCTTATATGAATCACCCCTGTATATTGTCTAAAAAAATAATATCAAATCTGAATTTGCAGTTATCGGTTAAAAACAGAAACAAACAATTTTGCATTTATTTAACAAAAGTTTGGTGTCTATGTTAACACAGGAAGTAAATTGATATTTATAAAGTGTTAAAAAAAATGCAACACATATTGTGAAAAATAATTTTGACAAAGTTAGTTATTTAGAATATTCCTAATGTATTTAATTTACCATAAAAGTATGTACTGGGTATTTCCCATTTATTCACAACCCTTTTCATTACAAAACTCTACAATGGCTGGCCACTTTATTAGGACCCCCATCACACACATTTGTAAAATACTCCATTTATTTTCATATACAAAATAGACTGAACTTGTGATGTGTCAGATAATTACACTATGGTTACCCTGCAAAACAACGGGTCAAAGAAAAGATCGATCTGACTTTTAAAGAAGCAAAATGTCATTATTAAACACTAGAAAAACTGGTTGTTGACTGTCAGTGACTGACCAAAGGAAAATATTATTAAGCAGACTTGTAAAATGCAAGAAGCATCAAATAATATATATATATATAATAACCGAATATCTGTCTGTCTGTCTCGTTCTTTATTACCTGAACGCTTAATCGTACAAAATATATATATATAAAAATGCTTATTATTAAGAGTATATTAAAGGAAAATTATTCATTTTTTGCAATTCCTAAAATTTCATATTGATATCAACATTGATCCATCATTCTTTGTATGTGCTGAATGGTCAATCTGGGAAAAAAAAAGTATTAAGAACAAAAATGTTTCTTTTTGTGAGGGAATTTCATGAAAAAAACGGGGCTTCCTCTGTCGACTAATTTTAAAAAAATGTTCTAAAGATAGGAAGATGAACGGGAAAAATGCATAGAGAAACGTGTTTAAGCAGATATTTGTTGTTGTTCGGTTTATATATAATTTTTATTTATATATCATGTCAGCATTGTATACATGCATGATCTAATTGTACCATGACGAGTAGCTCCCCAGAAGCACAGCGGTAAGTCTGTGGACTTACAACGCTAGAATCCGGGTTTCGATACCCGTG
>NW_013666654.1:174955-177858 GCF_000517525.1 Limulus polyphemus | reverse complement strand
CGCACAGATAGCCCATTGTGTAGCTTTGTGCTTAATTACAAACAAACCATGACGAATAAATTGATTTGAAATGAATTGAATATTTCCACTGTGACATTTCTTATAGAAATGACAATTGTCAAAAAGAACACACTATCACAGTGATCTTTCCTTACACTCAGTAAAATGACAAGGAATGGTGACATCCAGCGGAAAAAATCCCATTGGCTTCTTAGCAAAACTGAGCGCTGTAATGTACTGGATACATCCATTGCATCGAAAAACATATAGTTTTATCAACCATGCCTTGTATTCAGCCTCCTTTACTTAGAAACAAACGTAATGCAATTTTCGTTATTGGAATAATTCATGGAATGACAACAAACGGCCCACTAGACAATCATATTGCATATACAATCCAAGAAATTTGGTTAACTTCATATTTTATATTTATTCGTCACTATTTTTAAGAAAGTTACCGTTGAATTGTTTCAACAGGCACCTACTAGTGCCTCAGTAAACTGATTTCTTCAGTAGTAGCCAAGATTCTGTTATTTCCAACTATACAATGAACATTACGAACCATCATAGCAGCCATAAACCTGTTCAGAAACTGATTATTTCTATTGCAAGAAAAGAAAATGATAACTTTAGTTGTGCTTATAGCACAAACTGACAGACAGTGAATGACTGGAAGCATTCTGATCTGATTAGTTGTGTTTCCCCTTTTTATATACTGATGATAGAGCAAACATGTGGGGAAAAACACAATGGATACAAGCAGATTGATGCCAAGATGTTGTTATCTCAACAATTGTAATTTTATGAGCTTTAAACACAAAATAATCATTAATTTGCAATAGAAAGTTACTTGCAATTATTGCATTAGTACACAAATAATGTATTTAAGTTTCCAATGCTTTTATTTGATGTGACTAAATTTGGCATCAATAACAGCTTAGCATCGTTATGGCATTATGTCTGTATATTCTCTAAGAGTCTCTGGTGTAATTCGATTCCATTCTTGTTGAAACTGTGTCCAGTTGGTACTTTTTTAGCCTGGAGTCCAGCAAATCCAAAATTTGTTCTATAGGGTTAAGCTGTGGACTTTGTAGTGGCCATTCCATTATTTGGAGATCTCCTGAGCTTTCATATTTGCTAAATATGTTTGTCCTGGTCTAATGGTTAACATGCCGAAGTGTGAATCAGGGTCCATGGCTCACGTCCTGTTACCACAAATGAAAAAATTGCGCTCTGCCTTAAGGCCTGTGAGTATATTATAAAATGACGTTGAAATTCCACTGTTCGACTAGAGTAACTCAAGCGTTTGCGGCATATGCTATTGATGTTTTTGTTCTTTTAGCAAAAAGCTACACAATAGGCTATCTGTACATTTTCCATCACGGAGAAATGAACCCTGAATTTTAGCATTGTAAGTTAATAACCCTACCTCTGACACACTTGGGGACAGGATTCTATTGAATTACCTCTAGTTTATCGCTTCAAAATTAGGGATTCAAATAGCTGTTGTAGAGCTTTGCACAAATATCTGAAACAAACAAAAACAAGATATATTTTAATATTTATTATAACTGAAATATCCAATGTTTGTTTCTAATTTGTTTGCTTCTTTATATGTAGAAGCTTAATATCTAAGAGTATGTTTTGAGTTACTTGTGATATGTAGCTTTCCTCAGTTTGAGGATGTTTCATGTTTCTTGCTGAGGAAAAAAAAACCCTTCTTTTTTTTTTTTTGATACAGCTTATGGCTGATGCAAGCCTAAAGGTGAAGTTTAACGGAATAAGATTAATTGTTAAAATTAATTTAGGTTATTATATGGTGAGTTAAAAAGGGGCCCCCGAATCCTGTAAATATTATATGCAATACCACCATCAGAGGTGTAGGAAACAAATCAAAAGTGTCTGTGGCGGGGTGGGGGGGTGGGGGTAGCAAGGCTTATTTAACCGAGCGAGGCAAGCGAATATGCGCCACAGGCGCACCCATTACGGCCGAAATCCATGGCTCGCCTTAGGGCCCTGGAAGCTTTTTGGTTCTGTATTAAATTTTATGCATTCTCCTACTTTTCCTGATCCCAATCTTTATGTATTTTTCCTGGGATAGACTTAAAAGTGGGGAGTTCGTCCCTACCCATCCCCACTTCCTACGCCACTGATCATTACAAGTATAATATTTGTATTTCTATGGTTTGCCGACCCGAACTCTGCTAATCAGTCTTGAATAAACGAAACCGCAGTCCACTTCAGAGGGTACAGCAAATTAAAGAACGTATTTTGCCGCCACGTCACGATTGTATTTTCGGTTTTATCTTTGGTGAAAATTATCAAACAGTTGGTGCGCTGTATAATACGGAATAAAAAACTAAGCGGAATACCATAATATTATTGACACATGTAAACTAAATTAGGTTGCTATATGGTGAGTTAAAAATAAGGACTAAAATATCCCATTGATATTAATTTTTCTTTGCGTTGAATAAGAAAATATTTGTCGTTTTTCTTAGTCGTTGCTCTGGCATTTTAGTAGTGATTTTATACCAAATTTTATTTTGTATAAATTTCTAGTGGAAGAATTAGTTTAAGTAAATGCCAAGAAATTTAGTTTTGTATATAAGTTTATTATATGTAATAATTGCCAAACTGATGCTATTTGTCTTAGAATAAAATTTTCAAATAATTAAATTAATTTGATATAAGTCTGAAATATTTTTTTCACAGTTATCGTTACTATATATAGGTCAGTAATAATACAGATTACGTTTTAGCCTCGACATTGTTCAATTACTTTGACGGCCCGGCATGGCCAGGTGGATAAGGCGCTCGACTCGCAATCTGAAGGTGGGGGGTTCGAATCCCCTTCCCACCAAACATACTCGCCTTTTCAGCCGTGGGGGCGTTATAATGTG
>NW_013666654.1:173216-174853 GCF_000517525.1 Limulus polyphemus | reverse complement strand
ATTCCAAACAAACCAAACTTATGAACAGCTCAGGGAGCACAACAAGAGCTAGATAAAATAGCAAATTTTCTTCTGTGCTTATATTTTTTCGAGGCCTCTATAAATTTTTTGGTTGGGGGGGGGGGGAGTCTTAATAAACCACTGGGCCATCATCAAGTTGATCAACTCTAAATTGAGTTGTAATGGTTTATAACACATCAACAAAGGTTAAAAGATAAATAAAAACTAAAATTAATAGAATTAATTATAAATAACGTTAACAATTTTAAAACATAATCGATTTTAATATTTACGTTGTTTTTATACAAATAATTGCAAAACAAACATATCAAGCTCTTAGTAGGGCTACATAAAAAAGGTCCTTTTCAGGTTTCTAAATGTCTACTTCTGTGATGATCACTGTGCAATATTTACAGAGCATTGAGTTGAGATGCAACTTCATCTCTAGATGAAATGTTGTTTTTTGAGCAGATAATTCCATATAATATAATGTATATACCTTTTATTGCTGGATAATACGCTAAATGATGTGATGTAGTCTACAATTAGAAAATTCTCAAAATTATGCTCAGTGATACAACTAGGTAAGTTATTAATATATATAATATGTAGACGAGGAATCGAAATCGATCCTTCCGGTACTCCCTTTTGCAAATCGTCTTTTTATTTCTTTGGAAATATTTACTAGTTGTATTTATTTTAATGCCCCAGAATTTGGTTGGATCCGCTAATGAGTAAATTTAGGAAAACTTGAAATGACGTTTGGAATGTCTGTTGCTCATAAAAAGACAGAGTATTCCCTTTAACAATATAAATGTTTAGGATTGTCACTAATGGAATACACTTCTGCTAGTTAGTTTTTTTTTTATGAATGTGGACTAAATGTATCAAGGAATAGGAAAGCATATAAATCGCAAATTATAAGACAGAATAAGGAAGTGATCAATTGATAAAGTATAAGAAGAATAAACAATGTTACTGAAACAGTTTGTGTTAATGTGCAGATTTATTTTGTTTTGTTTTAACCTGACAGTAATTTAGTTTGAAGGAAGAGAGCGCAACAAAAATTGTGGGCACATCCCAACTGGCCCCGGACATGTATCTGATTTTTTAAGTACTATGAAACTGGTGTTTTAAACTGAGCGAGTGTGAGTTTCAATTTCATTATATAGCGAGTTCAGGATTTAGTTTTAACTTTACTTTGAGGTGAATGGAAGTTTATGGAAAGCCGTAAAGTAGACCGTTCAATGTCCATGCATCATGATGTCTCGATGTCTTCGTGGTTGTCTGTCGATGTGATAATGTGTTTTCTCTTCTTCGTTGGAAGGCACCATAAGCATGTAACCAAAAACAGCCAGTCTAATGTATACTTTCCACCTTGGTTGATTAGTTAATAAAAAGAAATATATAATTAACCACATAGGCAACAAATATATCAAAATTAAAGAATATGTTAAACCAGTGGTTCTCAAAGTGGGCCACGCCATGTTTCTAAGGGGCCACACGTAAATGACGGAAAATTATAGGGCCAAAGTAAATTCTAAGTGGGCCACCGAAACTTCACTGCCCGAATAAAATATTTCAAAAATACGTAACCGCCTTGATGTTGTGAACAGAGGTGATCTTCGTTTATCACT